>NC_050518.1:10077356-10087160 GCF_002922805.2 Oryzias melastigma | reverse complement strand
ATAATGCTGAAAAAATATCAGTCTAAATAGGTTGCACATTGTTTGCCTCACAGAAGTTGAAAACATATTTTTATGAATATTATTTAAGAACACGATCTCATTGATGTTAATCACATTATTGCTGTGTGAAAATTTATTTTTTATTATTTAGAATAAAATAAGACAAAAAAATCTGTTCATACTGTTATAGCTGCAGCTAACTCAATTTAAAAAAATAGATTTGAGACACAGACCTTAAATATTCGTAAATGTTAGTCATTATAAATAAACAAAATAACAATAAATAATAATACAGTAAAGAATATAAATTAACTATAAAACACAGCTTGAAGGTGAAACTATTGAAGGTGTGCAGTTTGAGAAAATGGTAAAAACTTTTGTCAATTTTTTTGAAAGAGTGCATAGTGTGTGAACTCTATTGATAGTGGAGATTGTTTTATTAGTATTATTGATTTAAACTTTTATTTAACAGTACTGTAAAAAATAAATATTTTCCCACATAAAAGAAAAGTGGAATCCAATCAAATTTCTGAGCTCAAAATTGTGTCAATTGCCACTGTGGTGTCAGGAACGAAGAGGCTATAGGTACATAGTCAAAAAAATACAACAAAGCAAAAAGGAAAAACTGTACTTTAAAGTTGAATCGCTCCTCGTGATGCTGGTTTTATAGCTTGCTCTCCACCCCGCTGATCTCCACTGTAAAAAAAAACAGTATATTGCTAACCTCCCACACAAGCTCTCTCCGATGAGCCCTGTTACATGTCACAAAGGCTGATTTAGTAGTCAGGAGTCAAACTTTTGAGGACTCAGACGACTGTTCAATCCATACAGATATCTGAATTGTTCCACAAAGAAGTTAAACTACATATAGTTTCTTTTAAACTGGGCTCATTTAGGAAACCACCAGGAGGTTGCCAACGGCTCATGTTTTAAAATCTGTCATTTTTTTTCTCATATTTGAAAATAGCAATGTGTATGCATTAAAAAAAAAAAAAAAACTTTTCTCTCTCAACCTGCAGGAAAAATGAGCCGTCCCAAATATTGAAAAAGTGTTAGTTGTTGTAGGCAGAGACCCAAAACTTAGAGATGTCATTATTTTCCAAATTTCACATGCAGCAAAAGTAGAGAACCAAAAAACACTGACTGGTCTCGATATATGTTGTCACTCAGTGGATACAGTATATTAGATTAACTAGAAGAATTTCTAGAAATTATTTAAGCATTGAGTTAAAGCCTAAGAATAAAAATGTATCATATTCAAAAATTAATACAAGGTTTTCTTAAAGAAGCGCTGAAGGTTAAAGCATCTAGATCTTAAAATAATAATAATTTACAGAAGTTTGAGGTGAAAATTATGAATTAAAGAGTCAGTATATCCAGAAACAAAACTGTCATTTTATTTAGACATGACTGGAACTATTTTCACACTTCATTTACATATCTCCTGAAGAAAAACTATCTAACAACAATTACAGAGTTTGTGTTCTTCAATAGTTATACTATCACAGTGGTGCCTGTGGGTTTTAAAAGCAACAGTTGGACGACACAAAAAGACTAAAGTCCTACTCCAGTCAACTTTTATCTATTTTTAAGCATTCTCAGTGATCTTTTAGTTATGAATATGTAGTTTTTAGGTAAAAATTTAAAAATCTGTGCTGTTTTCTAGGAGTTAATTTTTGCAGGAATTCTTAGAAAATTAGTTCTGAGTTGTGATAGGGAAGTAAGCCACCACTGACATCTCATAATCCCTTTGTTGATACTCTATACCTCTAGTTTATAGCCCCATACAACCCAAAATTAACATTATCAGAGCACCGAAAATGGCAAGTAATATCAGAGGTTTCCAGCTGTGCGGTTTTGAGCCAAATACCAGCTCAGACGAGAAAAATGATGATTCCGATTTAAATAAAGAAATACTCAATAAAGAAATACTGCACCATGATGCAGTCTGTATCTAAAGCCACACAGTCAGAGGTTTGTCAATAACTCTTCATCACAATATGGAAAGAAACATATTTTCTGAACCCGTATTATAATCTATACTGTCCTGTAAAAGTACAATTTTAACTTCCGTTCTTTTTTTAGAACCATGATTCAATTCACTTAAAGACTAATGGCAGCCACAGCAGCTTTAATCTTCTCGTGCACAATAGTTGAAATCTGCCGTCTGTCTGTAGTTCTTTGCAGTGAGTTGATTTTCGACGACTCTTGGAAAACATTTTTCAAGCTTAGCGACGCTCGCATTGTTCCCTGCTGCTTCCCAAATCCACTGCCTGCATTTTTCACAGTCTTGGATTGATTGCTGCAGCAGCCAGCATGAAAGTGGAACGAGAAAGCAAAACATTGTGCTGTATTTATAAAGGCAATACTCAGTCTTGCAAGTGGAGACTTATTATGAGAAGTTTTTGGACCACAGCGTCCTGGAAGTTTGCTTTGATGCATTCATACTGAAAGGAAGGATATTCACACTTTAACGGCAGAGGCAAATAACTTCCCAAAAAAACACCAAGTTGATCCCACAAAGTGAAATTGGGTATGCAAATAATGAAAAATACTAATATAAATAAATGTTAAAATAATAATAAGTAATGCAACTTTGACACAGGCTTAAAAACCTTTAACAATGCTTGTTTTAATAAAACGGGTTGTTAAAATAGAAATGGCATTACAATTTTCAAACACCACATGAAGTACAAAGTGGATTTCTGCTCTATATTTTTGTTTCACTCCAGGCATCTTTCTTTTGTATTTATGTTCAAACAACTTAACCATCAGACTACCTGCTCTTTTTCATTATTTTCTGTATGACATTTAAGATTCTAGCGCCTTATAAAAAAGAATGGCTTTAAAAAACAAGTTGTTTTTATTTAATGATTAAAATAAATTATAACACCTTCATGCTGTTATTGCTAGAAAAATACATTCATTACAAAACATCATAACAGATCAGTTTAAAATAGATTAAATCTAAAAAAAACACAATTTCTCTGTGGAAAATTCATTGATGATTTCTACAGGTCATTACTTTATTTTACCTTTATGCTCTTAGTATTTTGTGGTAAACTGCGGTCTGCATTCAGTCACGACTCCATGGTTAGTACATTGTATAGGGATTTTTTTTTTGTCATAAATTTTCCAATTTTTCATCAGAACACAGTAGATCTATACATAGTAGGGCTGAGTTGATAAAATCCATCTAAATCAATCGAAGCTTAATAGATCAATAAATCGATCTATAAAAGTAAAGATCAATCTAGCACATAAAGGTAAAGTCCGCAACTTGATGCTAACGTATAATAGAATTTCCGATAGGAAGGCTAATGCTAACGCTCAGCCAATCTAAGCATACATTGGTTAATAAATGGAAATCTTTTTATACTCACAGGCATTAATTCTACAAACTCTTTTAAGGAAATATTTTAAAGCAACAATTTGTGGTCTAAAACAGTGTTTTGTTCACACTTTCTTCTTCTTCTTCTGGAATAAGGTATAATGCTATAGCGTGATCGCCACCTAGCGGCCAAACTGAAACGCCCTCCAGGAGAGGCAGAACAATTGTTGGAGCTTCTCTGTTTAAGAATCAATGTAACACTGAATAATATTAAAAATCTCCGTATTATTTCACTAATATATGTTAGCATGTGAACTGTATCAGATGAAAATCTTCAAAACATTTATAGAATATTAATGTAATGATTAATAATAATTAATATAAGAATATTAATTTCTAAAAAAAATAAGTCTAAATGTGTAAACTGTGTAAACTCAAAATGGAATTGAATCAAATTAATTTGAGTGGATTAAAAGAATTTTAAAGTAAAAAAAACAACTACAACATTGAATTGAATTGATTCAGGCTCTGGTGAATCGAATCTGGAAATTATTAGCGATGCCCAGCCCTAATAAATACTCTTTTGGGTTAGGGACTAGTGAGTGACACAGCTTGAGTCACCAATAATTTTAAAAAGAGTTAAGAGGTTTAAAGTGTATACTTGTGAGTGAATAAAAATGTATAATTGTATTTTATGTCAATTTTAAATTTGTATTAGTTAGAGGCTCTAATATAAGCCCATATGTTTTTTTCTGTTTTTAAATACTAATTTTAGTTTATGAATTTGAAGTAAAAAGATAAATCTTAGCCTACTTTTGTTGGTTTTACTCCTACAATTTTGAACGCACTGTGACAGAAAACAAAAATAAAGTCTTAAGCTGACATAACATATGGAACTGAAATATCTGAATATCCCAGCGATAAGATTGGTAAACCTACACTGGAATCATGATGGATGGGGTCTGGACTTCTTTGTTCTCTTCATTACATTTCTTCACAAGTGAAATCCGGACTTGGTGACACCGAGTGAATCCAAGCGGCTGCCTGGATGATTGATGTTGACAGCAGCAAGTCACAGACAGTCCTTCACACGATGCTGCACATGCTAATTTGTTTAATAGTACTAGCCCTGCCCCTTAGCTGGCTAACAGGGAAGTGTGGCACTTACTAGGTGAATGATCTGTCATGATTACAGAAGTGTCCACACATCACTATTGAACGTGTGTTCGACATGCAGACAATCCATGGCGAGAAGCTCCAAACCAGGAGGACAGAGGCAGATACGGAGCAAAGCCACCAATGCCAGATGACAGTGAATATTAATCTTTAGAGCTCACATTCATCATCCCGGCAGCACAGAGCATGGGGTGTTCAGGAGCAGTCGTGGGCACCACATGTATGTGAGCATTATTGACATTAAGATAAAGTAAATGAATTCTTTTCGACAAATACAAAAACACCATTACATTATCGGAATATTTCATGCTGGTAAATGAACTGTCACAGAGAACGCGGATGAATTAAAGATGTAAACCACACAACAAGTCATTAAAAGCCACTTGATTTTCTAAACCCACAAATACAGCGTCAGCAGTTGAAATCCTTGAGAAGTGAAGTCATTTGTTCTCAGCAAAGTGCTCTACCTCGCTGCTCCTGGGCTTTCTACACTAATGGAAGTGTGTTTGACTCTAAGCATTTTCTTTTCACGCGATTCTCAGCAACGAAACTGAAATTAGAATATGAATGAGAGTCAGGCTGGGTCAGCCGGCAAGTCCGACTTTTACTGTTACAAAACGGGATTCATTTTTTTTTTTGCATCTGATTCCATCCCACAATTTTTATGACCATTTATTTTTTCTATTTATATCAAATTACAGTACATTATTACAGTACAGTATTTATATTGAATACATTCACAATCAGAAACAGTCTAAATTAAGAAAGTTTTCAGTGTAAATATACGGGATTTTGATTTTTTTTTTAATCTGCATGAAAAATATACTAAAAGTACAATTCCATTAAAATTATATTTCAAAAAACAAACATTTTTATAAATTAAAGTGAGTTGCCAACAGCTACTGAGTATTTCACTGAGAACCTTCACTTTCTCCTGACTTGCACAGTGTGTTTGTTGACCACCATAAACATGCTGCGTACACAAGCAGCTCAAAGTCTCGCTAATGCTTCTTCAATTTATTTAAATGTTTTATTATATAATTCTGGATTCAAAAAAATCCAAGGAACTCCTTGATCTGAGTGAATTTTTGAGTTGGTTGTAGCTCGCCCCAGCTAAAACATCAAAGAATGGCAGCTCAGGCTGCACTCCTGCCGGCTAACACTGTAATTAACTTTGTGACACGACATCCATCGTCCTCTTTCCTGCCTTTTTTTTTCTCTTGACGCTTTCTTCCAAATGCACCTTCACTTTCAAGCGCACACCTACCTTTCTCTGCCCCATTTTTCCATGATCGGTGGAAGAAAGAATCGGATTTAGCGAGACTGTGCTTCGATCAACAAGAACATGATAGGGAGACAGGAAGGAAGGCAGAAGGGTGAGAGGAAGCTGGGAAATACGGGACAGTCGTCATTACACACCTCAGAACACCTTTCCCTCACCTCATTGCCAGCCATGCTGAACCAAACCTGACAGCTATTCAATTTTCCAAAGCTTAATCTAATCAGCATCTGTCTCCCCCTCGCTGAGACAACTCAGCTATCACCCCAGCTTTGCAAGAGATTGGCACCGCCGCCATCTCCACCACTGTGACACTTTGGAATGAACATTGACACGAAACCTTCAATCCTGCTTCAAATGCTCCTGGTAAAAGTTTGTTGTGAAATTTCAAAATATTTTGATTTTGAAAGGTTAAAAAAAGGCTCAAAAAAAGGGAAAAAAACTAGTATTGGAGAAAATACGGTAAAAAAATGGTTTCTCTGAATGGATTGAAAGAATTATTCTATAGGAATTATAAGGGATTATATACAATAATTCAAATTTTTACAATTTTCTGATCATTAAATATTTTTAAGTAAGTGTGAGGATCTGTCTTTAGGATTTATTACTTAGGATTCATTTTGCTCATATTCACAATGGCATTTTCTGTCAAAAGTTCCTCCCTACTTTTTTACTACAAAAGAAAAAAAAAACTATATAGAAGGCTATGGGACTAGTGCCCTGGATTTAAAAAAAAAAATGGGCATCATGCACACTACTATTGTTTTAATGGAAAATATGACATCACCATTTTCCCAAAGTAAAAACCAAATAAAGATGAACATCTTTGGCAGACTATTCATGAATCCACTGTGTTTTTGAGGATGAGCATGTGGATGATTCATAAAAAATACATGAAAAGCAACTTTTCATTGCAATGCATTGTGGTTTAATTCCAAAATCTAGTGAGCATTGATGAGCTCTGCATGAATTGCAAAGACTTCTGGGAAATTTCTAAGAAACTGTATTTTGGAGTTATAGATTAAGGGTATAACTGAATTGTAACCCTAATCCCTATCTGCCAAAAAAAAACTATATAGTGCAGAACTTTCTAGTGCCCTGGATTTTAAAAGAAATTCGGACACCATGCTCAGTTTTTTTTTTTTTTGTTTTTTTTATTGGTTCAATCCAAGCATTTTACGACATCTATTTATGACTCCAGTGTTCTGTAATGAAAACACTGATGGTTTGTTAAAAAACTGCATTTAAACATTTTTTTTCCTGCAAAATTGTTCAAACGCAAAGCCTTGTGGTCTATATTCACCAATATATTTATACACACGGTTTTTGCAAAGACCTGTGGAAAATTTCTAAGGCACTGGATTTTGGAATTTTAAATTAAGACAGCTCTATAAAATGGCAAACACACTATAAAGTGTACTAATAGAGAAGAAATTCAAACACAACTCAGGTTTGAGTTTCAAATGCATTTCATTCCTCATTTTCAGCGTCAGATTTTTGTTTTTGTTGTATTTTTTTTTCTTATTTATATTCATATTTAAATCCAACATTAAAGTATGCTTAATTTATTATAATATTCAAGTTTGCCTGAACTAATAGTGTAATTAAGATACAAAAGACGTAAAGATTAGACTTTCAAGTCCTGCATAACTCCTTTATTAGTAGATAAATTATAATAATAAGTACAGAGTCAGGAAAAATGGAGAAAACAAGACATATGACAGACCTGCAGGCTGAAAGTTTTTTTTATGTTATTTGGTAAATATGAACTTCTGATTTTAAAAACTTAATGTGTCCTTTTAAATACACATTTTATCTTTTCATTTTTTATTTAATTGTAAATTATGAAGGGTTGTGTTAATTACAGTTTTTTTTTTTTGTCTTTGAGGATTCCCTCTCCGCCCTCTCTTTAAAATTATTGTCACAGGCTTGAAAGCACATAGCTCTAAGGCAGTTAAACGACATGGCTCCACTTGCACCCAATATTCCCCATGCAAACACACGCACTCACTATTCTTTGCTTGCAAAATGGAGTCGATTCCAACATAATCTTGTCACACATCATTACACCTTCCTATCATCCTGTGCTCTTTAGCCCTGGATTTGGGCATTCGCAGGGGAGAGCTGGTGCACAGGTTTGAGCATGCTGGAGGCTTTTCACCTGCTGATATTTCCTCGCTCTTAAGTGCGACTTACTGTTTCCTTAAAAAAAAAACAAGAAAACAGACATGCATGAACAGCCACATTCACACTGACTGATCGTTTTTCCTTTATCTTCCATTGCCAAGAGGCTTGAAGTCATTTCAGTGTCACTAAATATCCCTCTTCTTCGATTCAAGAAAATGACATCATCCGCGAGGGGAAAACTCCTCCGCTCAACAATGAGCATGCACAGCCATCACAGCCAGGCTGGCTCGTCTGGACAGGTTGCTCAATGATACATGAAATTAAAGATTTCACCAGAATAGCAGTGAAGAGGGTAAAAACACACAAAGTTAATTCCCACCATCAGAGGGGAGACGCTCGCGCATCAATAGGAGAAGCAGAGTTCATCCATGCTGTAAGATTAGAGTGCTTACATCGCTAGGTAGGATGCTGACACTGGATTTATGTGACAAATTGAGAACACTATTGATTCATTTTGTTGTTTTTTTTTTCTTTAAGCAAATGGGAAGCCTCACACACAGGTTCTAACTGATAACCTTGAAACAAGAGCTGTTTCCGATGGGTGTAGCCGAGTTGGAAGGGTTGACAGATGCTGACAGGTGGAGAAAAGAAGAGAAAGGTTGAAAGAGGGAACAAATACAACAAAAAAAATGTTTGTATCTGGTTGAAAAGAGCCTAAAATGATGCTTTAATTTGTTGATTGATCCTAAATTACCCTTAAACCTCGTTGTTAACAACACAACTGCACAGATGATTTATTGTGACAACTATTAATTTAGACTATTTGTGTAATTTAATTAGGTTAGCACTCAGAGTAAAATAACATTGTTGGAGGTTTTTTTTATTAATTTATCATCTGTAATTATTAAAACTCTTGTGCTTGTGAAAAGTATGTCTTATTAAAGATAATTAAGTAGGTAGTCAAGCATCAAATTAAAGCAGAGTCAACACAAAGGAGGCATCAAATTAAATTCAGACCGTTTTGACTTGAAACACAATGAAGCAGTAATTCTTTTAGATTTTTTTTCATTTAATAAAAGACAATGCAAAAGTATAAGCATATTTGTATCTTTTTTATATTCTTTTTAAGGTTTAACATTTTGTGTTCTGTTTGTGTTTTAGAGACTATATTTAGACTTTATTCAACCCTTTAACACCGCAGCTCCAGTTCTCATGTTCTATATATTTTTTAATAGTTAACATGATCTATGTAATTCCAGCAGATTCTGAATGAATCCACTTTTCTCCTTCAAAATCTGCTGGAATTACATTGATGGTGTTAGCAGTTGAAAAGTTACAGAATGTTAAAGATTTTAAGCGTCACCGGTGACGGTGTTAAAGAGATAACTAATAAATTGCATAGTCCCACTTTTCAAAATGGTTTAGTGTCTGTTTGAGTGTCATATTCGGGTGACTTGGTGTTTCCAAGTGTCAAAGAGATTCCTAAGAAGAGATTGTATCCATCTGTCTTCAGCGTGGAGAAAACCTCAGATGCAAATAGACACTCAATTCTTGGCCTCCTCTCCGTTTGCATGTCCCTTAACCGATCAGCTTATTGAAAAGCATGTGCCCTGGGGTCAATCTCCTCCTCAGCATCCACTCTCCATGTCAGACTCATCCCAAACATCTTGGCCAAACTAATGTGCTACCTCCCTCCTTGCATTCATTTATCCAATCTGTGAATAATAAGCGGGTCGTTGTAAGTCGCACACTTGCATCATAACAGTTGGATGTGAAAGATGCAGATCACCAGCTAAAGTGATCCTGTGTCTTTTCTCTGCTCAATTAACCCTGCGGCCTTCATTTGCATTTCCTAAGGAGGTCGTCACTCTGTGGGAGGGTTATCTTTTTT
>NC_050518.1:10076422-10077351 GCF_002922805.2 Oryzias melastigma | reverse complement strand
TTTTTTTGAAGCGGAAAAGATACGAGAAGAGGCTACAGTTTTCATCCAATCAAGAAGATAACACCTTTCATCTGACTTATCAGCAGCTAATAAAATACACGCCGTGGGCCATGTGCGTGCACTGCCTTTGTCGAGTCCATATCACTCCATGTGTGAGTTTTAGTTCTTATATGCATCCTTTCAACGCACACCCAAATGCATCGTGGGTCGCGTGACTTGCTAACCTACAATCACAACCCTGCTTGAGAGGTCAGCTTCAGCGCAGCCTTTGATCCACTGATCATCCATTAGCCAGTTTGAACAGAAGTGTCCTCAAGCGACCCTCCATCACCAAAATTAGCATTTCATCACACTTAAATCTTGCATTAATATGATAAAGCACAGCGGAAGATGGAAGGGAGACGGCTGTAATGAGGCATAACAACAGGTAAAGTAAAGGGGGGGGGTGTTAAAAATGTCAGAAACACTCAAGTAGACAGCAATTAAATGTGCTCTTTCCTGCCGGTTATTTGTACACGCAAGTATTTGAGGGAATACATCTGCTGGAGTGCTTTTGACTTCACATCTATTTAAAAGTCACATTTCCAGAATAGGCTCTTAAAATTTGTTCCAGTCTAAAAGCATTACTAATTCAAAGTTAAAGGGATAAGAGAGAGGAAAAAAATTAAAATAATACCATCATTAACACTAATTGAAGAAATTGTAGTTTAGCAAATCTTTTGGAAGTTATCATGAGCCTTAAAGTGATTATTCAGAATGGTCCTCACATTGTGTTAAAAAAAACACAAGATGGCACTTTTTGCTTAATAAATATATATATATTCTAATGCTACTTTTTCCTCATAAAAAGAGATGATCTGCAGGTGTATTCGAGAAATAAAATCCATAATATTTATTATGATTCTAGAATATTTTTTTCCCAAAACTTT
>NC_050518.1:10075262-10076347 GCF_002922805.2 Oryzias melastigma | reverse complement strand
GGGCATTTCCACATCTCATCTCACCTTCTGCAGCAGCTGGGAGCCGGAGTACTTGGCAGAAATGGACTTCATCTCCCCACCAAAAGCTGAGGCCCACAGCTTCACTCTGGGGGGGACAGGAGTCACAAAACAAACAAACATTTCAAACCTGATCTTTTATGGAGAAAACATGCTCACAAAGTACTTAAAGTGTGGATTTACTTTGCCAAATTTGAAACAGTTTACATTTTTTTAAAAATTGTCGCGTCTTTGCCTGAAAAGAATGTAGGCTACTCACACGGATGGAGGGATGCTCTGGTGGGTGCCTCCCTGTCCGCCTGCCCCGGTGCTCAGAGTTGAGAGAAGTAAAAGCATCCCCGTTAAAAGAGCCCCGGAACGCGCACAGCTCCGATCCACCTGCATTTTAGGTGCGCGCAATTGTCTGCTTATTTTGCCAGCGTGGACTTGAACTCCAATCCAGATCTGCAAGCGGTGAAAAGTACCAGTCACCTGCGCTGACTGACTAAATCATTCATGGCAGTGCGCGCAGCTCTCCAGCTGGTGCGGGACGCGCGCGCTAGTGCGCCGCTTCTCGGGGAGAGAAAAAAAAAGAAAGAAAAGAAAACGACAAGTTCCACCTGCTGTGAGAGTTATCCAAAGTGCACACGGCTGTGTTTCCACGTCTGAAGTCGAGCTCGACTCCTCCGGCAATAGGGAATCCGTTCAAAGGCTTTGATTGGCCAAGCTCACCCACTGAGAACCCACCGTGCAGGTTCGGGGGGGACCTGGGAGCTCATCAAACGATGCAGCGCAAAAAGGAGCACGCCTACTCCTCTTGAGTGATGCGACTACCCTCCACTCCCTCACACACACACACACACACGCATTCTCTCCTCATCCCTCACAATGTGAGGATGCTGAGGGTGCCAGTATTGTTGTTGAATGACGCCATGCTCCAGTCCTTTTCCCTTTCCCCCCCTCCACTCACTGACTCCATACAGCCATAATAGCCATCCTTTTGCTTTCAGGTCAGATCAAGTCATGCACTGTATGGCCAGTTCACTGAAGCAGGAATTACTGCTGAAGTGCTGGTAAAAGAAAAAGAA
>NC_050518.1:10058229-10075229 GCF_002922805.2 Oryzias melastigma | reverse complement strand
CTTGTGGTGGGAAAGAACCAGATGATAAGTCAGTTCTGCTTCATAAAAGCATGCCAAATGCACTTTGCAGTTGATGTGGCACTGGCAGTGTGTGGGCATATGGGATGTGAAAGAGGATGAGAGCCCCTGGGCGAGAGACCCTATGTGATGGATTGCATTTCACAAAAAAAAGGGAGGGATTCTGGCAGAGCACAGGGAGGGGATAAACTTTGGCTGAAAAGCCTCTCCGTGTCCCTGCAGAGGACGTCTCTGTCGCTGCAAAGCCACTGAGACTTCCCAGGTACAGGATCTGTGGGGAACAGCTGGGAAAAGTTCTTAAAGCAGCTTGAAAAGTGTCTTTTTTTTTTTAGTAACGTTCATAAAAATGTTCATGTGTTGCTCATTTGAAACATTGTGTTTTCTGTTCCAAAAGTTGTTGGAAATATATTAATTCTCGAAACAATTATTTGAAATTGGTCGTTATGCATTTAATTAATAGATTTACTCTTCTTCCTTTATCTTTCTTTTTCTTTCACGAACCAGTAAACATACAAAAACATGCACTGAATATAATATAAACTTCACAATTTTACAATTTTACAACTATGAATGGAAAGAAGCAGCTTAAAGAATAAATTCCCAATTTTATGTCAACCTTTTACACAAAACACACAAAAATTGGGTGTTTTCATCATGTTCTTGTGGCATTTCTTTGATAATGGAGGATATACATAAAGAATCTGGATATAAAATTACAATTCTGAGTATTTATTTTTTTACATTTTTGTAAATCAGGAGCAGAGGAAAAAAATATAATTGGAAAATGCTTGTACTACAGCAAGCCACAAGCTCCCTGCTCCGCTCCATTCTAATGCATCTACTTGGAGACAAATAGATCTGTAAACATCCTCATTTTCCTTGTCTGAACTGGGATCTTGCTCAAAACTGCACAGTCGCCATTTTTGTTGATGTTGGGTTGAGGTTGTGAGGGGGTGTAAACAGATGGGATGATGGGAAGGGGCGGCAGGGTTACTCTGTGCCAACAGTCCCGCCCAGAACTCAGAGACAAATTTCGAATAAACTCCTGCCGCTCTGTAGAGACTACTGTATGTCAGACAAAACAAGTTTTGTTGTTGTTATTGTTGGTGTTTTGGCTAAAAACAGCATAATCATAATGAAAAGACCACTAGGAACACCTTTAGAATAGATCAATAGATGAGCAAGAATGTTTTATTTCTTTCTGCATCTCAAAATCCAGCGTGAAACGAAACACCTTTAGAGTAAAATTTAAAGAAATTAAAAATAAGATGAATGGCTAAGACAAAAACATTCGGAATTGTCCTTCACCATTTGTGGTTCTGTGACAACTCTACATTAAGACAGCACACGTTAGCTATGCTGAAATCTTTTACAGTTACAAATATCAGATTGTCTTCAGCATAAAAAGGGATTTATGTTATTTTCATTTTTTTCAGGTCTGTGGTTCATTTTTGAAAAATTTAGTAGAACACTGAAATTAAGGTCTTTCAGTCATGATTATTTATTATAAATTTGATAAATTCTGTTTATTTCAGGGGTTAATAATAGTTTTATTTCTGTGAAGTTGACAGAAAACAAATTTGCCCAAATATTAACTTTGTCTTCACTTTGATTATCCCTGTTGATCAGAGACCAGTAAAAGCTTATTTTATTTATTTTATGATCAACATCTACTTACGCTTTCATTCCACATAGCGACAGTTAATGAAACGTGTTTAAACTTTCTCTTTGCTCGTCTTCATTTTGCTCCTGTTACACCTGATTCCTCTTCAGCTCATGCGGATTTGTAGTAGTACTCCGAGCCTTACCTGAGCTGCTCCCAGGAGTAGACAGCTTTCCTGATTCATGGTTATTCATCAGAACATAGACACCTTTTTAAACCGCACATCAGGCTTTGAAGAGATCTTATTTAGAAGTGGTTACATGGCAAGAATAAGTAAAAACTGACAAGTACATACAAGATTAGTTGCAATTTACCCAGAACAGGTTGCTGCTACTGAAGAGACACCCTTCAAACTGAACTGAGACTTTAAAAATGTACTCAGAATGGTGACAAAATGAGAAATCACCAGATAGTGTTCTAGGGACATTTTAAGAAAAGTACTTGTGTTCATTGATTTATTTTTTTTATTTCTTATTATCAGTGGTCTAATAAATTGATTTTGATTCTTGAACCGTTCATCTTAGATTTCATCATGAACACAAACAAAAGCTGTGTTTCCATTGGTTAAGTAATTGCACAAATTGGATTTGCAATACTAAATTTGCCTAATGAAAACATGATAATTTAAAAAAAACTCGCATTTATGTGCTTGGAGGAGGTGGTTTGAGGCATATCAAAAATGTACATATTTCACAAAACTTCGGTGGAAACACTTTTTTCAGATTCAATGAGTCACATGACCAACAAACAGATACCACGCTTAGCTAGCACCACAAGAGGAGCATCACACAGCTCAAGAAAAGTTGAGCGTGTCATAAAGAATTGTTGGATCTACAGCTCCTCTGTAAAATCATCAACTAAGACTTCCCAAAAATCGGTTCACCCATTGCCACTCCCACGTAGCTTACCTCTGCATGGCCTGAATAAGACGCCAACGTCTCCCTTGATAGATGATGATGAGCTCTAGTGCAGCGGCAGAATTTGAATGTATCTGCTATAAATCAAAGTGTTCACATCCATCACCAGTTTTGGAATGACTTATCACGTTGAGTGGGTTTGTGTTGTTTATTTGCTTAATTAGGATTTCATGGAAAAAGTGTAATTGCAAAATTCTGTTTTTTTTAACATTTCTAGAATTTTGATAAAGTATTGTGCATATGTGTAATGGAAATGCAGCTTAAGATGAGTTGCAAAATAAAAACTGTGATTGCAAAGGGACATAAAGTTGCATTTTGCAACAGTAAAAACTGAAGAACTAAAGAAATTGATGTTATTTTCAAAAATAAAAGCTGAACACTTTTTTTGACTGCATGGACCCAGAGGAAGGGTTAGGGTTTTGGTTAGATTAATTCGTGCAACCAACAGCATTTAGCCTTGGATGCACTTAAAATACTTGATGCAGCAATTTGTACATATACGTGTGGCCAACATGAATTTCCATGGCGTTTTTGTGATTGGTCGCACATAAATGTATGCAAATAACATTCGGGATGACTAAATCTGTTATTTTATATTCATGACTTTTTTATTTTTTTATTTTATTTTATTTTATATTTTTGCATATTTAGCTCACAATATAAGATGTTTATATTTATGCCATGGATTGTATCCTCAATTTTATAGACTAATTTGTACTAATTATAACAATATATAACCAGTATGAACCGTCATCTGGTTACTTTTTCTATTTCACCAGTAGCATGCACCTGAAACTATTTCACAATACTTTTAAATTGACTGCAAAAAAAGGAAAGATCGTGATTTTTCTTCTTTGAACATGAAGACAGTCTAATGTGAATCCGCTGACATGATTGAAACTATCAATGCTGATATGGTGCCAAACTTTGTTGGAGTTATTTTTCTTTTTTTTTCCCCATTTGCAAATTGTTTTTAAAGAACAATTGAAACCAAAAATTCAAAATTCAAAGCCTTACACCGTTTAGAAGCCATTAATGAACAGTACCACAATGAAAAAGCATGATTTTTCCTTTGTTTGCAGCAAAAACTTTTAGAAAAAATTAAAGTTGATCAGACTGCTCCAGTTTCTGCAATCAAATAAATGTCACTGTTCCTTCCCATGCAGAAAAAAATAAATAAATAATCCATTAGAAATCAAGCTAATCAGCATCTATTCTCTCGTTGTGGTAAAATCCACTGTTACACCCCATAAAAAATGATAGGGTGTCACCTATCATTTAATGTGCTATTGTTTTCAACCTGATTATCTCTGAACACATTTACCCTTGAAAGCATAAATAACAAACTGGCATGTAAAATGTGAGAATTTTACCTGTAAATTCAGTGATAATTCCAATATTTATTATTTTTCTTGGAATACCATTCTTTGTTCCCTCACTAAAATCTTTCCTTGGCAAAAAAAAAAAAAAAACATTTCACTGAAAAGTAACCTTTACCACCAACCTCAAACAGAGTCAAGACAGTTCTGATAAAAAATGTGTTGCTTCTAGAATATTCACAGTCGTATTATCCCTGCATGCTAAATTCATGGCTTGAAAAACAAGGACAAAGTGAGACAAACCTGCCATGGTGACGAGCTGGAGACAGAGGAAGCGCTGACATTCAAGAAGTGAACTTCAGCCTGACTTATCACCTGTGAAGCCGTCAAAGGGAAAATGAATGATGACGAGCTTTATTCTCATACTGGCAAATCGTCCTTGACTTAAACGCTTGCTTTCCATTGTTGTCAAAGTCTGACGGATGAAGGTTATTGGAGGAAATCGTGCCCAGCAGCCTTTGTCATCAGTGCGTATAAAACAAACAATAAAATATATTGATTATTATTTTTTTCTGTACTTTCTGCTCATTGACTTTGCTTGATTATTTCAGTTCCTCAGAGGTGGTCATTCAAACTGTTTTGGTTTCTCCAGTGGTGCACCTGCAATCTATTTGCTAATTAACTCTACTCCTCTGAATGCTAAATATCTGCTTGTTCCACTTCATGTCTGAAACTGCTTAACAAACAATCATAAAAGTCAACCAATGAATCAATGAAACTCCAAAATGAGGGCCCCTTCTGAGCGCTGTCTGCATGTCTAGAACCAGAACCAGCATCAGCCGCTTGAACACTCCTACAGCTAGAACTAGAACAGGAATCCATCATCTGGACACGTCTACAACCATAATGACCTACCTGCGGCAGAGACCCCTCAAAGAGGACACACTTAAGAAATTATCTATTTTTGTCCCTTTCAGGGTCACAGGGCTGCTGGAGCCTAACCTAACCACTTCTGGGAGAAAGGCGAATACACCCTGGAGAGGTCAGCCGTCTATCACAGGGCCACAATCACACACCCAGGTACAATCTAGAGCAGGGTCAGGCAACTCCAGGCCTCGAGGGCCGCATTCCTGCAAGTTTTCCAAAATACCCTCCTCTGGCATGTTCTAATTGGCTCGACACACCTGAACCAGGTTATCAGTCATGAGTAGGGCTCAGTTATCTAGAAATCACGATTCAGGTGCCCCAGCTGGGACTTAAACCAGGGGGCTTCTTATTGTGAGGCAAGAGTGCTAACTGCTGCACCACCATGCAGCCCTTTAAACTATTCAATTACACACTGCTCAAAAAAATAAAGAGAACAACTAAACAACTCAATGTTACTTCAAGTTACTGTCAATCGCACTTCAAACTGTTCAACTAGGATCCAACACTGACTGACATTCATTTCACCTGTTTTTGTACAAATAGAATTGACACTTGATGGAAATAATAGACGATTAACAAGACGCCTCCAATAAATAAGTGGTGACCACAGACAGCTTCTCCGCCCATATGCTTTCTGGCTGATGTTTTGCTGACTTTTGAATGCCAACACTGTTGTCACTTCAGCGGTTTCATGAGACGGCATCTACGACCCACGAAAGTGGCCCAGGTGGTAAAACTGGCCCTGGATTCCTCCTAATTCAAGACGATGGTAGACCCCATGTGGCTGGAGTGTGTCAGCAGTTTCTGCTAGACACAGGTATTGATGGTAGGGACTGGCTCACCCATTCCCCAGACATGAATTTAATTCAGCACATCTGGCACATCATGTCTAGGTGTATCCACCAACAACAGGTTGCACTACAGACTGTCCAGATGTTGGTGGATACTTTGGTCAAGATGTGAGAGGAAATCCCCCAGGAAACCATCCGCCAGAAGCAGACCCAGGTGTTGCAGAGAAGTCATACAAGCATGTGGAGGCCACGCCCACTACTGAACCTCATTTTGACGTGTTTCAAATACATGGAATCCAAGTTAGATGAGCCTGAAGTGTTTTGTCCACTTTAATTTTAAGTATCCACATCCAGACCTTCACAAGCTAATAGATCTAATTTCCATTAATAATTTTTGTGTGGTTGAGTTGTCAGCAAATGCAACTTTGTAAAGAATAAAACATTTAAAAATTAAATTGTATTCGTTCAGGTATGGGAAGTATTTTCATGGTGTTCCCTTTATTCTTTTGAATAGTGTATTAACTAAGTGTATCCTATTTCCCCCCAACCACAACTGGGATAAGCTCCAGCAACCTGTGAAGGGATTAAGCAGGTTTAGAAAATTGATGGATGGATATTACATGTAAAAATCAACAGTATATTTATTAAAAAAACACACCACTTCTAAAAACTATTACGTTTCAATAAACGTAATTATTATATTTAAAAAGTAAAATAAAGGTTAAAATAATGTTGTGCGAAGTGACTAAATTCTCTGTACTTCCGCGGCGGTCTTGCAGGCTGTTCCAGAGTCGTGACGCTTAACACAAGAAAGATGCCTCATCAGGGGTTTTTGATGTTTCTCTTGGGAGAACTAAAAGCAAGTGCCAGAGGACCTGAGGGTCCACAAGGATTTGTATGTTTAAAGAAAATCTGATAAATAAGATGAAACATGACCCGTAAGATATTTAAAAGCATAAAAATAATCCTAAAAGTATCTGTTTCCAAACCCCTTTGTGAAACCGTTGCCTCTGTTTATCTCTTTGACTGCTCCTGCTCACACTTGGATTCAGTTCTGTTCCTTGTGGTTAGTCTTTGAAAGTGTGGCTGAACATTCTGACAGCTCATACTTTCCTTTGTTACATTTTCTCTTTGCATGCTTTGCTTAGCCTACCATTCAAACTTTATAAATCAAATGACGAATTGAAGGTGTAACACCTCGTTTTTGGATTTATCAAGATGCTCAGGAAGTGTGTTTTTTATGACTCTTAAGACACTAAAGACCATTTCTTATTCCTAAATTATATCTGGTTTGAACACCAGTTTTGACAAATTATTTTCAATTTTTGAAAATAGTTTTATGAACAAAACTCTGCATAAAGACAGATTTAATTAGAAAGCACTTTAAGGTCAAAAGTTAGTTTTGTGCAAAAATAAAATAAAGTCTTGAAACACTTTTATAGTATATACCTTTGAATTGTTTTTAGAGCGAAACTGCTGTTCTTTGTAGCCATGTTTTCTAAAGAAACAGCTGTTGCCAAAGTAAACACCTGTGCTCACTTCTTTATACTGATCATATTTTTGGTGACCTGTAATAAGAATGATATATAATGTTATAAAAATACACTTGCTGGATTCAAAGAGCTTGAAATACCTGCAGCTGCAGAACAAGTCATAGTCCCAGCCTTCTGCGTTGAGCACTTAAAGAAATTAAATCAAAACAATTGATTTTTAAATAATTTATGATCTTGAGTTGTGTTGTATGCTGTGTGTGAGTGATGATGTTACCTCCAGACAAATATGTGGAAGGTGGAGCCTGATGATAGGAAGTAGCAAACGAGAAGTTATGTTAATCTTAAAGCTCCTAAAATGACTTTTTAATGAAATCCAATTTATTGATATTTTTTACTAACTTCAGGGGCTGGAATAGAATTGGGACATGCCGTTTTGCTCTGCAAGAGAAGGTGAAGGTGCCCATCAAAAAAACTCATTCAAACTTAATCCAAGAGTTACTTTTGGAAGTCACGTTTTGTGAGGCATGATATTGAAAAGAAAGCACAAACGATGCTGCATGCAGAGTCTCAATTTTGTGGGACTCAACTTATCAAATTTATTTTCAAAATTAAAAAAAAAAAGTGCATGAAGTGCCTTGAGCAGTCAACTGATTGCTTTTCTTTTTTAAGGGAGGAGAAGACTTAATGAAAGGAGCTGCTTCATTATGTGGAGGAATAAGCAGGAGCCGCATGAGTGGACTGTGTTGTTTTGAGCTGCACACTAAAGTTCTCGCTAAAGTGTCACATTATGTTCAAAACGTGTTCACAACTGATTTGCCCAGAGCATCCCATTTCATTTTACATTCCCTAGTCACTTCAATTAAAGAAAAAACACTTTGCCATTACAAGTCCTTGTTATTTTCTTTTGTTTCTCTCCTTCCATCATCAGCTTATTTCAGATATCCAATCTCTTTTTTATCTCCTTCTTGAGTCTCATTGGCCCTGCCTCAGCGCACCTTATTAAAATGTATATTTTGAAATTATTTTTCAAAAGAAAAGCATTTCTTTTCATATATATATATATATATATATTTATTCTCATGCTACAGAAAATTGTATTTTGAATAATCATGACCGAAAAGAGCACGTGCTTTTTTGGAAACTTGCAAAACTGCAAATTAAAAAACTTGACTTATAACTTTGCATTTTTTTTATTGTTTTTCTTCCAGTTCTTTAACAATTTATGCAACAACCTATCCAAGAAACACATTCTTGTTCATATGAAAAAAAACTAATCTCCACAGCTGGATCCAGATCAAAACAAATATTTCTACCAAAGGCAAAGACTCCTATTTAAACAAAAAGAAAAAAAAACGTTTTTTTGAATGAAACCAACATAATGGAACTTTTCTGCTCCACACTTAGACTGTTTATTTGTTTAAGCCCCGAAGTCTGCTCTGTCACGATGATAACTAACTCATTTGCAATGATAACACACCCAAGACCCCAAAACGAGGCCATTTGCTGCGGCTATGCTGATAGAGGATGAAGAACTCGGAGGCTGCAACTGCCTTGACTTTGATGTTCAATTAAGAGTCAACTCACCGAGGCCTGACACACATCAAAATGCCCCCTTGGGTCAAATCAGTGATTGACAGAGCGGGATAATCCTACGCAAGAAGTGCTGAGAAAATTATTTGTGCTTAACCACAATGAGTACCTCTAACTATGTCAAATATTTAAACGATCAAAGAAATTTGGGTAAAAAATTATAAAAATGTGTGGTTTGATTTTTTTCTAAGTTTTTAAGGTTTCATTCAGCTGTGTACAAAACACATCCGAGCCACCGATCATCATCACCATCATCCGATCTCGCGTGCACCCCAAAAGAAAAGCAGCTTAGACGGTGGGACCTCGCTATAGTTTGACTGCAACAAAGGGGATGTGTGGAGTACCCAGTGGGCCTGTGCTTTTTGGCTCACAGCTTTACATATAAAACAGGCTGGCCTATCTGTCTCTGCACAGGCTGTGCCTGCAAAGTCTGCTTTGCTGGCTTTTAGCACTCTGAGGATCTTCACTCTGGAGTTCTGCACACGAAGAGATTAACAACAAACACTAAACATGAACCTTCTGTTCAGTTCTCACACAAGAAGAAATGTAAATCATCAAGAAGTTGGGTTAGGGGAGGCAGAGCGAATCTGCAGGCACATTAGTCAAAGCTTTAGATGAACCACCCTTAATCCTTCCCCAATGTTTGTGTGCATTATTTGCTTATGCTAATAAAAATTCTTCTGCGGCCATGTCATCAGTTAGTGTTGCAACCACCTATGCAGCAGAGAAAAATGCATACATTTAGGCTGAGCATCTGGACTTCATGAAGGGGAATGTGTTTTTCCAAAGGCTTTGACACACGTACATACTGACATCTAGAGCATGCTCTATGAAGTTGCACTCTATAAAGTGTTGAGTTTCCTAAAATACAGGGCGTTGTTTGGAGAAACCAGAACTGTTCCCACATCAGGATTCTTTATGCCTTCTCTTACTCTTCGGTTGTGTCGGAATTCCTTCCAAATTCACTACTTAGTGCATTTGTCAGAATCTACAGCTCAGGCCAGTTCTCTTTACAGTCAATGATCAATGCTCACTAGATTGGTGAAAAATAACCACAATGCATTGTGTTTGAACAATTGTCCATGTGTAAAAAGAAGTATTTCTATGTATTTATTTTTTAAACCATCCAAGTTTTTATTGTCAGACAACAATAGATTCATGAATAGTCTTTGTAAAATGTACCTGTTTCTCAGGATTTTACTTCAGGAAATCGGTGATGTCATGTTTTCTGTCTAAAAGAAATTAAAAATTGCGAGTTTGGTGTCTAAATTGATTTAAAATCTAGATGGAGATAGTTAGTTAGTGATTAGGGAAGGAATTTGGACATAATCTTCATCTTTTTATTGGTTTGCACTTTTTACTTCCACCATATTGTCTGGGATCCAAACTTAAAGCTGTCCTATGAACACCTGAAAAAGACCTCCCCGGGCTGAGCCTCCACCCTTATCTCAGCTTCACAACTCCTGAGAAACTGTCTAATCAGTTTTTCATACAAACATGAATCTACAGGAAATCCTTCATTGTTTTTTGTTATTGCCAGTAAACTGGTGCTATAAAGTCCACATACAAATGTCATATATTGATACTCAAACACTCATTTGAAGTATGTTGTGGTTTTCGACAGAAAGAAAGCTTTAATCTCTCTTTTAAGAAGTCCCACATTATGGTATTTCCACTGCCGTGCTCGAATCCATTTTCTAAGAAAAAGAGTTAACTGTGGCAAGAGTTTAAGCTAACTGCTCCACTACTGCTGGTTCTAAAGTTGACAAAAAGTTTAATTTTTTTTTACAAAATGCGATTAAAGTTTTTCCAAAGAAAGAAACTACATTTTTGCTTGTATTCCGTCATATTTGCCCAATTTTCAACCACAAACTTTTCTACTAATACACTTTTTGTGCTAATGGTTACAATAAGTACAGACAAAGAGCGTGACAAAGGTCTTGGATTATTACAGACTTCTTTTAGCATTAATTGCTGTACTCTGTAACTGAATTTACTGAAACAGCTGGTTGTACAAAGTGGCAATTTTCTGAAATTACTGCTGTTTGAAGATGATTGCATTTCGAGAGTAATGATGCATTCCAATAACAAGTGTTTAAAAAAACAGTGCTTTTTTTTTAGACGAACAAACAATTTGCCTTTGTTTTTTTTTAATAAGACTCAATTATAACTGGTTGAAAAAAAACAAAAGCTCGTATCTCTTTTCTGCATCTGAATGAACAGTTCTTTTTTATATAGTCATTTGATCAAATAGCTTTTTTATTTGTTTTTTTATTATTAATACCTTACAGCAGTCAGCTTTAGAGTTAATGTTTGCATCCAGTGGGCTATTTAATTCTGAACAAGAAAAAAAGTGACACACAGTTGAAGCTGTTAATGCAAAAGAATCACCAAAACCATTTGGCAGCAATGCATTTTTCTGCAGATTATCATTTTGTCTGTTACATAAGCCAGTCATCTAGTGCTCCTATTTCATTTACTGTTCTGACATCTAGTGGATATTTGAGTGCACTTCATGTCAGTGTCAGTCTTTAAATGTTCTGTATTGATTGATTGATGAAATGATTCGTTGTTAAATTTTTTAAAGAGTAACTGGTCTCTGGAAAACTTAATTGTTGCACAACTTAAATTGCAACTATAAAAGTATTTATTTAAAAATATTTGGCAATAACTGTTTATACTGCTTCAATGTGACCAGCTGTAAAGAAAAGGATTGGACTTAAAACAAACAAGTTCGCCTCTCTAAATGATAGGCTTATCTGAAGAATTTACATATCAAAATTATATTTACAAAAGCTAATCACATGAATTTAGAAAAAATAAAGAGTTTTATGAACTTCACTTGTTAGATCATTCCTCTTGTTATCATGTGAAGTCTATGGAGTCTCACTGTCAAGTTCTGTAATGTGTTGAAAAAACATGCTTTATTTCTTTATTGAGGTTTTTTGAAAAAACATATGAACTTTAGTAGTCTTCCAACATTACTTTTCTTTAAAGATTAAATGGTTTGAAGAATGTTTTTTTTTCCTTTTGTCCATGGTGAATCTGAAATAAGTAACAATTAAATAAATAAGTATCACCACAAACATTACAAATATACTGTTTCTATGTAAAACATAGACTTATAAACAACTGTCAAATACAGAAACATTATAATCTTCAGATTTTTTTTTACTATTTATCCTAAATTTTAAGTAATTTTTAAATCCCCACATGTTTTAATTCGATTTTATTGATTGGTTGCTTTTTTATTATAACTGTTATTTTTACTATTATTAATTTAATTACGTGAAGCATTTTGAGGTGCTCTAAAGACAGTGATGTGTAGATAAAGTTGAATTTAAATTTAACATTATTAAAATGTTTTAAGCAAAAAAGCAAAACTTTCTAAAGAAAATGTTTAGTTTTCTCTCAAGACAGTTTGACCCTATTGCGTCTATGACTCACTTGGTTATTTTACATTACCACTAGATGGTGCCAAAAACCCTAATCTATTTAATTACAACCAAGAAAATATTAATAGACATTTAGAATTCAGTCTCTGTCCAAAAAAAATAAAATAAATAAACTACAATCATTAGTTGAAAGGGACAGATGCTCCGCTACAAGATTACAGGTTGTTGTGTAACGTGTGCATTAATGCGTGTGACTTGTAGCGTTGTTGTCAGGTAAACGATCTCAGCCAAACAGAGGTGGTGAATCTCAGTGAGGGAAAAGGTGAGAGAACAGAACAGATGGTGCTCAGGAGGGTAGAAGGAGATGGTGTAATAGTTGAGCTGGAAAGCCCGACATGAACAAAATATTAGTTTGTTCATTATATACAGGACCTTGAAGGCAGACAATGTGACTTGTTATTCCGCCGGTGTCAGCACAAACCTGCACTCATGTAATGCAATGTAATGATTGCTGCTTCAGTGCAGGGGAGCTGCTGCCTCGTACTGTTTCACTGTCATGCCTCACTGGCATCGGTTCAAACTGAGTCACCATGGACTCCAACTGGGCTTCAGCTACCAGTCAAAATGTCTGGTCCGGTCTACACAAACACTCACCTTGATGGGATGAAAATGGGAAACACAGAAGAGCTTTTCCTCAGAATATCATTTATTGTTCATTCTACATCAGCTGCTCATTAGACAAAACTGCCTCCAACCAATTCATAGTTTTTAGGATACATTTATGACCAAAAAACACATTTCACACTGCTACAGACTGACAGAACTGCCATATCGAATGTTAAGATATTTATTTACTGTCATGCTGATTGTTTTTATCAGTAGTAATCACTCACTGATGCTGTTGCTGCTGCTAGTGTGGCATCTGGCAAAAAGAATGGCGTCTAAAAGCCCCGATGATTGAACAACATTCCGTATTATCACCCCTCCATGGTAGGGTTCAGCACTGTAAATTTACAGTTTAATGAAACTGGACTTTTTTAACCCAGCTTTTTAGAGTTTAATAAACAGTGTAACATTTGTAAAAAATAAAAAAAAAGAAAGAAAGAAAGAAAGAAAGAAAGAAAGGGAAAGAAAGCTCTATGCATTGACATGTTGAACAGTCTTCTTGTTGATTAGTTGTGCTGTTGTTCAGAAATAGTAAACAGCTATGATCATACAGAGATTTTTATGCATTTATAGCTTTGTATATCCTTGTGGTTATGAGGGTTATCATAGTCAACCTGTATCTAATTCCATGATTACACTGAATATAAAAAAAGACCTTTTTATGAATGACACATCTGTACATGGATACTTTTTTCGGTTTGTTTTGTACATAGCTGTTACAATTAATCTTTCTTTTTTTTCACATTTTCTCAGTCTCTCACCATATTGTATGGCAACTTCTTTGTAGCTTCACTTTGGCAGTCAGTTCCAGTGTTGTACGTGGAGGACACCACTGCCCCCGCCCTCCTTGTTCAAGCAAGTGAGTCGTTGCATCCCGACACCCGCGTTCCTGCCGCGCCCGCAGGCGGGCCGTCTTGTGCAGCATAGTTCCTTGTGTGGTCTCTTTAGAGTCTGTCGTTAGTGCCTCTGCAGCTAACAAATGTTGTGCTAGTTTGTAAAACCCCCCCTTCCCTTTCGTCTGGCTACTCTCTAAAAGGCAATTTCACAGTAAAGTTGCAAGCAGCAGTCTTGTTCAGGGGTGGGGTGGGAGCCAGCAGAGGGCCGGAAAGGTTAATCCATTCACTCCAGCCAGATGCTAGACCAGTGGTTCCACATATTTTTCTCTTTTTTTTTTTTTTCTTACTCCCAGAGGCCTCCAGCTTTCTTAACTTTGTGCCATGTCTGATTGCTAAAACCCCTTCTGATCATTTGGAAACACCGTGCTAGCCCTTGTAGGCCAGCTTATCAGGGCATGCAGCTAATAAAGCTATCTCAGCTAAAAAACAGGGAGTTTGACGTTTCAGTTTCTTGCAGCAGTATTGCACAAAGGTAATGATAGCTGGAGAGATGATGTTGACGATGGGTGCTTGTAATGGAACACTTGCGAGTCATGTAATACATACACAAGCTGGAGCGTCTGAGTTAGCCGTATTAGCTACAGCTGCAGGCCTCTTTTTTTATTTTTTATTTTTTTTAATAATGGCTGGCAGGGATAAAGACATCTATACACTTCAGGGCCCCGAGGCTGTCACCGACCTTTGAGGAAAGGTCAGTTAGCTTGCTGTGGGAGAGGCGTGGACATCCAATGAAGATGCATGTCAAGGGAAAAAAGAAGAAAAAGTATCCAGCCACGGTTCTGCATTTACTTGAAGTAGTTAAGACTTAGGTTTTCACATGAACAGGCAAAAAGTTGTCATTTTGTAGAACGAAGATTCAGTGGAAGATACTTTCTCACTCTTGCGGTCACTTGCTCTCTCCCAGTAGCCATGCTTCTCAGCTTTCTCTGCCCCCCCTCATCTTTCTCCCCCATTGTCCTCTGACTCCTCATGCTCCTTCACAGGCTGTTTTTGTCTGGCAACTCTGCCTCTGGACTGCGGGGAAAGTAGACGGTGGCTTTGTGCTCCTCGTAGCGGTCGATGTGCTTGAGGTGCACCACCATGTGGAGGGCGTAGGCTAAAACCAGGAGCAAAATTAAAGACGTCACCAGTCCCATCAGGATGGCCGGTGTCAGGAAAGTAGCACAGTCACTGGCCGATGCAAACTTGTCTGACTGCACATTGAAGGCCTGGATCTGGAAGGAGACGGAAAGAAAAGATTAGGCTCAAGTAAAGAGGACAAGTTGCTCTTACTTAGAAAAACAAACACCAGACAGATGGGCAGGTTGAGATGTCCCAACACATGGCTAAACAGAGACAGACGGACAGACTGCAGAACAGATGGCAGACAAGACTGAATGAGTGATAGGCAAACAGATCCCACACAAAGAAAATACCTGCCAAGCAACCATGCACACACTTTCCTTGTGTGTGCATGGAGAAACAGCTAACATGCAAAACTTTTTAGGGAGTTTTTACAATCTGTGCCCGGTGTTGCGGTATACCTGGAAATCAGTGAACGTGATGTGCCAGTTAGCGGATGTGTCAGTGTGGGAGCTGGGCACGAGCAGGGTGTCATATTTGTGCAGGCTGCTGACGTGCTGGCAATGGTAGGATGAGGTGGCAGGAGCGTAGACCTTGCTGGCGTTGAAAATAGCCTCCTGAGTCCAGTTGTAGTGGATGTGAACGCTGTCTAGTGTGAACCAGTTTTGACCCGCAGCCTCATAAAAAGTGTTAGACATCTGAAGCCTGGTGGAGGGAAGAGTGCATTTGGTTATATGTGTGCAAGCTCCAGCAGGTGCCGTAGAGTGATAAATGAAGGATTTGGTGGCTTATGTATATATTTTTTTCCTAAAAAGGCTGTAAAAGTGAATTGCAAGGTGCGTTTTACCTGATTACTAGCCCACGCAAGTCTTCCACATCCCCAAACTTTAATGAAAGCCTGCGGCAAAAACAAAACAAGGACATGTCAAATAAAAATAGAAAATAATAAAATATTTCCTTCCATGGAACAATCTTCACATCATTTTATTTTAAAAGAAATATTCTAAATTGATGTGTATTTAAAGTCCCACTCCAATCATTTCTAGTAGTCTTTTAATTATAACTATGATAATTTAACCAAAATTCTTGTGTCGTTTTCTGGGACATATTTTCTGCAGAGCGGCAGGAATTCATCCCAACCTAACATTAATGGTGCAACAAATGTGTCAAGCAATATCGGAGAGATCCATCTGTACATTTTGAGCCAAATGCCAGCTCGGACGAGGAAAACAAAGACGAGCAATGAATCAATTTGTCAACAAGCGGATCTATCAGAAAGGAGAGGAGCAGGAAGCTTGCGGCTTGCCGTAGTAACTTCTACATCTCACTTACAAGCTTTTTTCAACGACATTTATTTGAATAAAAAAATACTCAGAAATGCAATTTTAAGATTAATTTTCTTTAAATATGTCCTCCATCATCAGAGAAAATGACACAAGAGCATGTCAAAAAAAATATTTGTCATTGGAATGGATCTTTAACACAAAGCCTTCTGCACTAAAAGTGTTTTTTTACGTACGTAGCTTTCTCCTTGGTGCAGATGGAGCCTTTGGTGTCCACAGGCGAATTGGGGTTGAAGACCCTCTCAGTCAGGTCGATAAATGTATGGTTTCTGTAGCGGATTGCCAGGCGCTTTGCCTTGAACAGAATGCAAGTCTTCCCGTTGTAAGATACACTGAGGGGGCCATAGGGCCCCATCAAAGACTGCAGCAGCTTCCTTTTGCTGAGAGACATCCCAGGATGATGCCATTTGAAAGGCTGCAAACACACAAAAGCAGGATTTCATTTTAAATAGCAGAAAAATACATGCAAAACAATTTATCATTCTGTGACTGTGATAGTCATTTGTATGTATTTAAATTTCTGATTCAGAAAGAGGCAATTTTAAAATCTCATACTCAGAAGGGCTTCCTGACTCTAAAATCCTGTCAACTTTGTGTTTATGCGTTATATTTTAGAGCTTACATGTCAAATTATATTCTTTTTTTAATCAGTTCAACATGTACCAGAAATACTGTTAGAACATTTATTTTTTCATTATTTTTATATAATCAATGCACTGCAATTGTATTATTTCTGTTCTTGAGCTGAAACAATATTTGTTTACCACCACAAATTCACTTTTTAGCAAAAAATGAGTCTTTGTAAACAACTTCTAGATGTGTAAAAAAATCCCCTTTGTAAAAGTAAATAGTAAAGTGACTGGTGAGCAGTGTTGGGACTAACGCCGTTTAAGTATAACGGCGTTACTAACGGCGTTATA
>NC_050518.1:10036343-10058176 GCF_002922805.2 Oryzias melastigma | reverse complement strand
TTAGTGAGCTTTCCACAGTACCCAACTTAAAGTGCCTCCATTTTATTCATGCTGTGATATTTCATTTCAAAGGTCACTTTTTTTAAGCTTTCCATGGTGATCATAAAACCTGCTTTGTGTAAAGTTCAATGTTCCACCGTCCACTTGAATCTCAAATGAGGAGAGATGAACAGGAAAATAAAGAGATTTCAGAATTCACATATACAGACCCTCCAAAAAACTGGAACTATGGATTTGATTTGATTATAATCTCTGTTTTTAACTTTTTGGAAAAAAATGAGAAATAAACAGTGATTTCTCCAGAGTATTTCATTTAACTGAAATCCAATTTTTGTGGGTTGGAAGCCCAATTTATGTAAAAAATAACATATTTAATAGACATTAAGTAATTGAACTCAATCAAATGGTGTGCAATGAATTGTTATACTATAAAAGTTTATAAATTGATTTATAAAAATGAATACACTTTTCTCTGATATTCTATTTTTTTGTGGAAAGGATCTATATTGGTGGTATGTGGTGAAAATAGCTGAAAAGACATTACGTAAAAGCACAATTGTTAAAAGGCACAGTATAAACTAATTACAGTAAAACAGGACCATAAGAAGGCATCTCCTCCAGTGTTGCAGGTACTAGATCTTAAATGAATGGCACAGAACTTAAAGGGACCATACCATGAACATTCTACTTTCTGAGGTTTTAAGTGCGTTATACTGTTCATAAAGAACCCCAGAGTGGTATTTTGATCACTTCATTCATTTAAGAGTAATCCTCTAAAAACCTGGCATGTCTGCAGCAGCCCCTCCCACACCCATGAAAACAACTGGGTGGTCAGCACGATGTGAACCACTCCCTCCAGCAGCAAAAAAACCTTTATTTTATATCTATTTCGTGTCCTGTCTTCAATAAATTCCAGCTCAAACATGTGTTGGTTAATTTAGACAAGGTGCTCCTTTAAGACTAGCCCCCCTCTCCCGCCCTCGGGCACAGTCGTGCAGAAATGTGTGTTTGTGTTGTGAACCAGTGTAGCAATGGCCAGGCCTATTAAAGGCAGAAATATGTGTGCATCCATCTTTGAAGAAGTTTTAATTGTTTTCGTGGGAGAAATGCAGACACGCTGCAACAGACTATAGGATGCTGTCATGTAATGGGCAGTGGCCACACGCAGCGGCAGGCGGAGCCTCAGGAATCGAGTCATTTTACTTCCTGGTAGGAAAAAACTCACGGAAATTAACTAATATTTCATAAATAATTTGTTTTTACCTGTTCCAAAGGTAATATATGATCATATATATGGATATAGTTCAGTACAGTTCACTCTGAAAGGCTTAAGAAAATCATGGTATTGTCTCTTTAATGTTGTGTATTGTGGAATCCAGCCTACACATGAACTTGAATATGAAGGTGCACAGTTGACCATGCAAGGTGTTAATTCTGCTAGAAACAAACTGCTTGTCTTAAAGAAGCGCAGCTGAAAAAGTAACAAACACCTATTTGAACTGGAATTTATTGAAGACAATTGTAATTGTCCCTTCTTCCTAAAGGGAGCTGTTGGCATCGATCTTACATCAGCACGTTTCCAACCGCTCATTTTCGTGGGTATGAGAGGGGCTTCTGCAGATGGCGCAAGTTTTTAGAGGATTACTCTTAAATGCATGAATGGATCAAGGGTTCTTTATAGTGAGCAATGAACAGTAAAATGCATATAAAGCTTTAATAAGTAGAATTTTCATGGTAGGGCCTCTTTAAATTTGTCTGCTCATAAATAACCTGAATTCTCCATCAAAGCTACTGAGATGAGCAGCCAAATGTCTTCTAGATCAAACTTAAAAACTGGTGAAATGAAGAACAGAATCTTTTGATAGCTTGACCTTAAACAGTTTCAGCACTTTCCCACTGATCTTTTTGAGCCATTTTATGCAAAAAAAACTATTGCATTTACAAAGAGTTTTTTTTACTGCAATAAAGTTTGAAAATGTGTGTTGGTTATGAAAAAATACAATAAAACAAAAAATTAAAAAAATATATTATTTATATTATTAATGCATTCAGTGAAATAATAATAATAAATGATAAATAGTAGCTACACGCAAACAGTAATTCTGGCTGACTACACACATACACAGATATCTTTACAAGTTAATAAAATAATAATGCAAATAGTCATTCAATCTGCTGGAAATAGATGTAACTGTGGCTGGTTGCTGATGAAGCATACTGCAGGGCACTTAATCTTCACTCACACCATGTGTGTATGCGCGTACGTGTGCATGCATGTGTGGGGGAGTGCAAAGATGTTTTACCTCTGGTGAATCTGAGACCAATATTATTCCTCCATACAAGGTCATGCATTGTGGCTGAGTGAGCACGCTCCGTTTTATTTGTGTGCCTCTCAGTGTGTGTCTGTGTGCGCGCATTTGCTGGCTACAGGCTGATGGCACATACAGCGCAGGAGGAACAGAGACACAATACCTGCAGTATTCTCCTAAGTGGGTTTTCATCTTCAGGCGTCAAGATAACCTCCTCACTTATCAAACCGTACTCGCCATCTTGCCCTGAAAACACATTACGACAGATTGGTTTACACAAAAAGTATCCCAGCCACAGTGTTGAAGTTAAGAGTATTGCAATGCAAGTGGACACAAATACGATGCACGAAGAGACTGTGCACAAATCTTGCGTAGGCTCATATTTCCAGTAGTTCTGCGTCATCACACTGACTCATCTGCAGATTATTTTGCAGCCATGGTAGCTTTGTTCTTTGTTTACAAATTCTCTTCTTGTCATTCCAGAAAGGCTTTTTTGCCATCGTACTGTGATAGTGTAGAAAAAGTCAGACTAAGAATATTCTATGATGTTACCAACGTGTGCACGTAAAGTCCAATAGCCTGTTAAAGTGTTTAAGTTACATCCCTACAAGTCAGATCAAATTTAAAATACAGCAAAGAAGTCTCTGACTTTTCAAAGTGAAATGTCTTCATCTAGTCCATCAAACACATTAGCGTCACAAATACTGTGACCGTTTTGATTGAATCAGGTCTTGTGTCACAGCAGATTTGTTACTTACGTGATGTGACTCTTGTTGCTTGATAGGGAGTTTCTTTGCTGTGGAAAGAACAGAACACATAATTAGGTTTGTTGACCTTGAAGGTGCTAATACAACTACATGACATTTACACAAGGACATCAAATGTGCACCTAAAAATGATTCAACATTTACAATTTAAAACAGAAAAATTGCTAAATTATTTTTTTCAATTCTGTTCTTTTAGATACAAATCAAGTGGTTTTGGTAGTGTAGGCTTTACTGTTTGGGTGTAAACACTAAGCAAAACGAATTTACGTCAACCCTTTAATACGCCATTTCCGCTCCAAACTTTACTTAGCAATTTATTTTTTCATAACTGGAAATAAATTGAGGAGTCAGTGTAATGTGGGGAACATTTTAGCAACTCCTGAACAAGCTATGTAATTTACATGTGATTTGTTTTCTGTTAAGAACTGTAATTACAAATGTTTTGTAAAATATTTTTATCAAATCACATCTCCACTGATCAGAAAAAGTAAGATTGCAACAGTAAGCAAATAAATAGATTACTGCCACAAAATGATCATCACATGGTCATTAAAAAACACCTAATTAACCCTAGAGCACTATCGCTGGGGGATTTCAAAAGTATTTACATTATTTTCAATAAGTTGAATGTGTCATGGGTCCCTGGGTAAAATCGCACATGTCCCAGGAATGGTTAGACTCCAGTATCATTGCTTTTTTTTTTTTCTTTTTTTCGTTACGTTATCAAATTCCTAATTTTTCAGTAATTTTTGATCATATTTGTAGGATCTTCCTAGGTTTTTATTTTCCATTTTGTTACACATACCACAGTTGAAATGTATGTGGACAATAATGGTTGTTTGCATCCCTTGTTGCAAAAAATAAAAATAAAAAATACTATTTGCATGTTGCCATTAAGCGAGAGGAAATAAGCTGGTAATAGTAGTGAGAGTATCATTGTCCAGCAGAGGTGGCACCACCTCAATGTGATAACAGCTCTAGACTCATCGTCATAGCAACACTTTTTACAGCCCCTGACAAGTCCTCTTGACTTGACATAAGAACCAGCCAATGAATGCTAATGAAAGCATGCCTTACACAAAAACCATGTTGCAGAAAACACCACTCTATAGGCATGTCTGACTATCAGGGTTCTTAATGCTGACCTCAAAATAACAGAATGCAATTACTTTAACTTACTGATTTTGAATTCGTTTTTTGTTTGATACTTGAAACTGTGTCTTTAATTGTGCGTCTGACCCACATTTGTGCCCATGTGACAGAGGACAAACTGCGTCTTCACATGTTCGTCTGGGTTGTCCTGCTCTTGGGCTAAAACCATCTGTAGCCCGGACCTCTTGAAGCTAATCTTAATCCCTTTTTAACTGTCTAATCACATACACATGTGCCAGTGGGCTTACTGGGCAGCGCTAACGGAGCCCGTTTTGCGTGTTTGGATGGTCCACTGCTTGCTCTGTCTAGGTAGCCTGTTCTGACCTGGCTTTCATGATCTGGGCCCGCTGCCTTATCCCCTCACAGCAGTCAGCTATAATGAGATTGGGAAGGTAAACCCCTAAAACCGGTGGGACTGAGAATGACAATTAGGTTCTTGCTCACATGTCACCGTGCATCTCTTTAGTCTGATTCTTTGCTTTGATACAATGATTTTCTTTTGTATCAACAATCACCAGTTTACAATTATTTTTTGTGCGCTTACAGTGTACCTCCTAATAATGCAGTAATTGCTTTTCAAACACTCACAAAAGAAGCTGTCTCAGATGGTACATCCAGGGATAACCCTGTTCATAGACATTCTAGTGTTTTTGAAGAACAAAACACAAAGACATAAAGTGATTCTTTTTTTTAGTCTGGTGATGTGTACAAAAATAATACTTCCATTGCTCAAAATCTACATTATTTATTTATGTGCTCCTAGAACGAACAGGTTCTGCATCCATAGCTACGGAAGATTAAATAAGCTGCCAGGGACGGCAGCCTGGAGTATTTATCTGCCCGCATGGGGCAGTTTCCACCTGTGCAATATTGTGTAGTTTAATGCCAAATAGATTAGGATTACTGGTAAGGACAGGACAGGTCCAATTGAAACCAAAGATGGAGAGACATTAGCCCTAAACAGATTAAAGCTTGATGTCAGAACCTGCAATAGTCTAGACAGCTCAGGTGGTGATGCATCTGTTGTTGCCCCTGTTTTTAGGTCTGCTGCTGGTAAACCAAGACAATGACAATTAAGTTTCAGTCTGTTTCAAATCCGTTTACTTAAATTAGTACTGAATAATTCATTTGACTGGTTTTGTGCAACTTTGGAGTTATTCTATAATTATGTTTGAGCTCTCTCATTCCTCGTTTATTGATACTATTAATATTAATAAATTGAAACTTGGAGGAGGTGGGTGACATAAAGGTGCTTCTCCTACAGCTGTAATCAGATCCCCCTTCACAGGGAATCAGGGCAATTCCCATTTAGACTAAGTCCACTCAAACAGATCATAGTAGCTTTACAACGACAACGCAAGGATGTGAATGGGTAAGTAATCATCTGGAAGGTAGTATGCCGTCATTCTTTGCATTTAAGCTCTTTGGCTCTCATTCCAGCATGCATGTGCCAACTTTAACGTCAGTGCCATGATTAGCTAAACCCCCGGCATCCTGCAGGATGTGCGTCTCGCTCCCTGCATGTGTACACATGTCTCTTTGTGCATACGTTTCTCTAGGTCTTAATCAACCACAACACACAAATAGACCAGTTTTTGTACAATATTTGATTAATAATCCCATCAATCCACTTGTAAACATACTTTTTGAAGAGAACAGAGCTGCCCTTTCAGGGATAGATTGAATTTTAAGAAGAAAATAATAAAAACTGCATTTAAAATATTCTGCAGTGCACTCATGGAAGGAAAGTCTTGGAATAAACGGCCTAAATATAAACATATATCAGCCAGTTTAAAAAAAAAAAAAATAGTTATATTTGAGCAAAAATGGAAGAAAAAAACATGAATATTTGAAAATTCTGATGTAAATGACCATTGCATGAATGACTTTGGTAAATAAAGTGATAATAATAACAATATTACATCTAAATGTGGATTTAAGTCACATTTATGACAATGATAACAATAGTTGTTGTAAGTGTTGTTGCTATGGACATGCACAGATGTTAAACCTGATAATACTAGCAATAAGAATAATAGGAAGATATGTGATTATAGTCTTATAAGTGTGTACATCTATGCATGTTCATATCTGTGTTTCTGTCTCTATAAATATTCACATGTCCTCTTTGTGTTGAATGCATAAAAATAATCAGTTGTATAGATTAAACTCACTCAAGTTTTTGGTTTTAATGTTGGTGGTTGTCTAGTTTTGCTCTGTCTTTTGCTTTTGAAGCTTCCTTTACTGTGGCTTTTTCACTAGAAATGGAACAACTGTAGAAGCTAGCATTATTAGCGTGTATGCTAACACATGGGCAACCATGAAACTCTGCTGTTTATCCTTAGCAGATGTTTTCTTTTTCCTTTGTTTGTCTTTCAAGTCCTCCTATTTTCTCACTCACTGCCATATTTATTTAAGATATTTAGAAAAAAATGTTACACATAAAAAAAAACTAACCAAATGTGATGGTAGTCATTTCACCAATGGATAAAAATGGAAACAAAAAACATGTGCCAAAACCTCATTGATATTGTATTTGAGCCAAGCATGCAATACTGGCTTATTTGATATATTCCATATTAAATTTGAAGACTGATGCCATCAAAGATCAACAAACAAATCGACAGGTATTATTATTTGCCTGTCTTGAGCTCATTTGAGCGAATAAACACTGCAGCCTGTGCAGCAACTGGGCCTCATCTGGCTGATAGCAGCCACGGGACTCTGTGAGAGCATGACTCTGAGTGCTAACATAAAGCTCAGCCATTTGTTTCGTGCCAGTTTTGCGAGATCAGCAACCCAGGGTCTGCTGCGGCCCCATCATTGGTTTTTTTGCCTGTCACACGGGCCTTGAGTGCTGAGCATTCCCTGTGTAAAATCAAAGCCCAGCCAGAGCCACTCCTTGGCTCATCTCCCTGCTGCTGCTGCTGCCACATATATCCATAAATATGTAGGCTAAAGTGCAGACATCATATGGCAAATATCCACACAACAGAAACCATTTAACTATAAGGAGGTGATGGAAATATTATACCCCTAGATTTTTTAATTTAAGGTCCAACATGAGGCTCTTTTTTATTATCCTAGTCACTACATTTTGTGTTTTTTTTTCACTCAAAACATAGAGAGAGCTGACCCTGCACTTGTACCTTGGTTAGAGAATAAATATATGCTTTAAAAACTTTTAAACAATGTTATTTTACTCTGAAACACTCTGCAAAGGAGGATGAGTCAACCCTATTCCCTTGAGTGTTTACAATATCCCACAAAAACCCATTATATTGAGTTTCAAATGTTAACCAATAAAAATCAGCTGCCATTAAACTGATTCATGCTTCCATAAATTAAACTAGTATACATTTTTAAGTCAAGCTATTAAATTTTGATGATTTATGTTGATGTCTAGCTTTTATTGTCGGCAACAGTTTATAATAAGGCAGGATATTGCATAATAAAGCATGATTTAACTATTAAATAATGTGTTAACAGACACTTTTAATGAATTACTTTTCATTACAAAATGTATTATTTAACGCATTAGTTAGCAGTTTACTAATGTTTATTATTCACTTAAAACATTATTAAAAGTGTCCCGATGCAATTAATTATCTCTATCCATCAACAACATACTGTCTAATATATATGTAAAACCTTAATAATCTCCAAAGTAATTATTTACTAAAGTGTTACCTCTATGTTATGTGTAAGTAAACTTGATTAAAAGATCATGAATCAATTCGAATGATCCATAACATAACAGGGCAGCCCAGCCTCATTCCAGTATATGCAGGTAAGGTCCTATGAATAGATTCATTAGAGCAGATAAAGCTTTAGGTGTTTTCTGAGGACCCTGTCAGAGCCGTGCTTCCACTCCAGGATAGCTTTGATTGCAGCATCAAATTTGGCTCCGGCTTAAGCACCTGACCTGGGCGAACCTTCCTCCCGCTCGGAACCCGACGGGTTAAGGTCGGGTCACCTGAGCTGGCAGTTTAACACGACTGCATTCCCACAGTCAGAACCAAATACATCAGTATTTCTTTTTCTTTAGATATTATCTTTTCTCGTCTTTAATTGACAAACCAAAATGATGTGTTTGCCTTTTGACCCTTTTATCTCTTTTACGTAGAGATTACGGATCAATCGGACAAATGAAATTGGATACTTTGACCCACTTTTAGTGTCTATGTTTAGGTTACTTTGGTCAGAGATCACACGCAGCTGTGTGAGGGGTTTGATTCACTTTAGGAAAGAAACTAATTCCTCAACTTTTTCTTTTAACAACAACTGAGTATTTTAATATAAACTGAATATTAAGCAACCAATCCGGAGAATGAAAAATATTCACAGGAAAAGACAAATGTGAGGAGCTTTTCAGCATTTAACCCTTTAATCTTTCTTGAAATAGAAATCAAAGATCCATCTTCTTCACAAATCCCATCCCCTGACCTGTAATCCGTGTCTATGTTTGTGAGAGTTTAACAGTTTGAAGACACTTTTAAGAGTGCGGAGACTATGTAATGCACTGTTTCTAATTAAGCGTTGACACTTTGAAAACACAACTGTAAAAAACTTTAGAAAGATGTGAACAAAGTCTGGATTTTTGAAACAACATTCTTGTTCTCAGCCATATTTACCTCAAATGTGTCAAAACTTGCTGATTCTTTTCATTAGTTTAATAATGTGGAAGGAAGACTTGACACATAAAGACTGGATTATGTGATTAGTGGAGTTTAAATTACAATTAAAAAAATGTTTTTTTCATTCTAATTAAATTTATCCGCAGCTATGAAGTAAAATATCTTTATTTTTCTTCTTTTCTGTACTGATTCTAAGGATGGACTCTGCCCAGATAGATAAAGAAGTTGCGTCCAAAATTACAGCTTAGTCTTTTAGTCACTGCCCTACAGGTTGCCAATATTTTGACGTCATTTTTTTTTTTTTTTCAGGGAAATGCAAATAATTCATAAATGTTACCCAGCAAATTTGCTAAGTTCCTACTTATTTTTGCGGATACATTTCTGTTTTTTAAGACTTTTGCAACTTTATTTAGTAAAAGGTTAACATTTTGCAGGTTAAATCTATTTTTGCCTGTTTTTTTATTTTATTATTTACTAGTGCCCACTTCTCCTCAAATTTTCCCCTTGCTACAACCCTTTAGCGTTCTGCACCCAATCAGTTTCCTGCAGCTTTTCATCACACAGCAGTAGAGGCCCGACACTCACAAGCCTCCCAGCAACTGTTATGCCTCCTCCAAGGCTTCTGATTTCGAAGGCATGGAAGATCGCTATTATATAACAACATGTATGAGTGAGTCAGACAGAGCAGAGACCGGAGCGGTGACTGTAGATGTTACGCTGCAGAGTTACGTACAAAGTTTGATCCGGGGAATAGGCTCAGAACCCCGGGAGAAATCAGTGCACGTTTACAGTGTCACAGGGACTATGATCAGGAGTGTCACAAGCTGAAAACAAGCTGGAGTTAGTAGAAACTTATCAGATTTTGTTTAATGGATTGTAATTCAGGTTAGTGATGGGCAGACAAATCTAAACTCATCCGTTCAAAACAAGCTGATGTTAGAAATTGGAAAATTTTGAACCAAAAAAACAGGAACTCCAGCATATTATGGGTTTGAAGCATGTGAGGATTGTGTGAGCCATCATGCATGGCATAGTTTCAAGAGCCTTACACAGCTTTGGCACAGTTAGGCTATACAGCCCTTTGCAGTGATGTCTTTGTAAACAGGCAGAAAGCCTCCGGCTGCCAGCTCAGACCTGTCCCTGCAAACTACCAGAATATTTTATCCAAATTTGACCTGAAAGACTGCATGAGCATTACTCAGATCTGGCCTGCTAGAATTACCTCCTTAGGACCGCATCAGTAAACAGACTCTTGTTTACCTCCCTCCATTCTGCCTCCATCCTCTCCTCTTCCCCTCCACCCTGCAGACCCACTGTCCCAGCCTTATTTAGCTCTCTCTCCTGCCAGACCAGCACTACTTTATGGAGACAACAGCCCCATCTGTGATCAATGAGCAGCGTCTGATGCAGTCCCCCAACGTTGAGGCAAACCCTTGCTTGCAGCCCATCCCTCTCACTAGCACGCCGACACCGCCTGCGTACACAATTTCAGACACATCCCAAGGTGAGCTGAGGGAAAGAAGATGTCAGAGGAAGGAGGAAGAAAGCCACCCTTAGAGAGCACATCAGCATCCCAGCATCCCTGCGTGCATCTCCCCGTACCCCTCCCCCCGTCCCTACACCCCTCCTCTGTTCACTGGGTTTACCTTCTGTCCAGGATCTCAGGCACGCCGTCATAGATAAGCCCAGGCTGGAATTCTTCATCGGACAAAGACAGTCCGATCTGGCTGAGAGCGGGCAGCAAGGCGAGGGAGCAGAGGAGGAATGCGTGTGCAGCCATGGAGACAACGAGAGGAGACTGCCGCTGGTTGAGCACCGCTTCATAATCTGCTCCTCCAGCAGAGCCTGAACCCCAGCTCCGCTGACTGGCAGTCGCTGTGGCAAATCAGCGGCGAGCAGAGCCGATCAGCGTGCGTCACACTGCAACCCTCCCTCCTCCTCTCCGCTTCTCACCCTGCTCCATTCTCTGTCATCCTCAGTCTGCTCACCCTCCCACACCCACTCGTGTGCCGCTTTCCTCTCCCCTCTCATGCACACACAGCTACGGGCAAACCCCAAAGGGCGGACAACAGCTCATTCATTTCCATAAAGCATCCCATCATACCTGCACTGCCCGGAGACAAAGAGCGCGTGGCCTACACATGCGCGCGCCGAGCCTCTCAGCTGTCACAGACACGCGCTCACACCTCTGTGGAAAATCACCTGGGAATGTCAAGGTCAGACTGAGGAGGAGCCGGATGAGAGGCTGTTGTTGACAAGTCTTTAGGTGGCCGGAGGAAGAGGGGGGAAAAAAATAGAGCAATGACTACATGACCTAGATCTCCAATGCGCTGCCACAGGAGCAGAATTAATTCAGCTGATGTGTTGTGAGCACTGAAAGGGCCCGCAGCTGAAGAAATTGTCCAGTGAGGCTGCAAATATGGATGACAGAAGCTGCTCTGCAGCCCAGGGGTTAGGAAGAGACTGAGGGTTCATCCCTGACGACCATCACTGCTGATCCCGTTTCCTCCTCATTATTTAGCCTCCGTGCCGCCTGGGGATCTGGATACAGCCTCTGAGATCCCTTATTTCCATATCAACTGATGTGATGGGGTTTTTTTGGAGCAGTGTAGGAAGAGCGGTTGCATAACTAAATGTTGTTACCCACTATCATGTTCACATTGATGCGTGGTAATGAGTCATACTAACAGAGCGTAATTTTAGAATGCCAGTCTGTCTGCTTTCTCCCATTCAGCTGATAGTTGCACTAATTTGAAAAGTATTAAACCATCACTAGACTGGTAAACTTAGCCAGACGCCTGGAAGATGGATAATCTCGCAACAAGTTATTGCATTGGTGCAGCTACATACTTCTCATTCAATCATGTCTGAAGGCAAATCATGTGGGTGTGGAACAGATTACTCTGTTTCAGAATAAAAGTATGGCCCTAAAGCAAACAAAATGCTTTCAACAAAGCAGCTCAGTGTAATGTAGCAACTCAAATGCATTTTTCACTGAAAATCATCAGATATTTTGGGTGTTCTTTGTTAATAAAACAATAATATCAGCAAAACTATGCTCTGTTTAGTTCTAAGAATATATTACCAACAAACTATAATCTTTTAAGAGCTTTTCATGAGGGATTTTTTTAAACTGTCCGAAATTTAACCTTCAGTAGTCCCTGAACTCTTCGGTGAGTTTGCCAATCACATCGGATGTTTACAATGACACAGGAATGAAATGATCCCCACTTAACATGTAGGTTCTATTTAAAACAGTCATCAAATGAGTTATGTGAAAACCTATAGAATGAATCTCTTTTTATGTGGTTCAGTGGAGCCTTGTATGTTTTTATTGACATTTTTCACATTGTTTTGACCTCATTGTAGATTTACATATTGTTATTTGGTCTCTACATGTTTGGTCTTTTGCTATAAAACATAAAAACTGATCTAAAGGAAAAAAAAAATTAAAAAATCAGAGAAAAAATGATCAAATTTACCACTCAGAATGTTGTTTTTTGGACCATATCAGCCTCGTTCTGTAAATATTGTGTAATATAATCCAAAATGCATTTGTAAGAACATAATATGGAGTTGTACTGAAAAAAAAAATAATTAAGCTAAAAAAGCAGCAACCCTCTTATGATTGAGCCAATCAATCTTAATTTTAGACTCTTGGTCACTATAAAGCTCAATATTACAATGCAATGATGACAATCTGACTTATTTGGACATTTGGTCTGAAATGGACCACTGATTAGACATTTGGAAGGACTTAGATCGGAGGGTCTGCAACCCGAGGCTCTGGAGCCACATGCTTATCCTTCCATTGTGGCATTTTGACTTTATGGGTTTGTAGTTTTGGTTCATTTGTTTCAGTACCAAGTGGGATAACTGAACAAAATAATGTACAATATGTTAATATTCTGATCTTCTGCTGCACATTATGTCTAGCTGCTGCTCAGAGACAAAGTTCTTAAATGTATAATTGCATTTACATGTATAGATTAAGAAAAAAGGATTTTACAACAAAGTCAAATGATAGAAAATATAGTGTTTGACTTTCTTTCAGTTTTAACTCTAAATATGTAGACTGTGAATCTGCTGTGTCTTGTTTGACAAAAGGTGTATTTTATTTTGAAATGAACTTGCGCTGCTATCAAAAGTTAAATAAATTCAAGTTGTTATTTATAGAAAAATATATTACTTTATCTATAAATTAATTTTTCATGATAATTAGATTATTGTAAATTTTAAAAAATTGGCTAAATGGTCAATGGTTTTTCTAAATGGTTTTCACTCTTTTTGTTTTGCAGGAAACTGGACCAAATGGCTCTTTTATTGTGAAAGGTTCCAAATCTCATTTATATTGTAGCAACTGTTTGATATAATGGTTTTTTTTAAACTTTATAGAGATTCTGTTCCTCACAATATTCACTAACTCAAAGTGTTGTGAATACATTATATGAATTTTTACTGTCGTCATCGTCCACATTCTATTTAGTATATGTGACTGCACTGAGTGGTGTGTGCTATGAGGCCACAGAACTGCAATGTGTGAAAGAGGTCAGCCGTGTCTCCTAAGCCAAACAGTAACAGGAGGTGACCAAAGGCTGCCTCAGCCATGTTCAGTGTGTCTGCCTGCAACGCCGTCTTCAGCGGGTCGATGCGTCAGGCTGCTGAAGGAAAGGAAATTCTAGATCCTGCAGCCATCACTGCATGACAACATCCCAGAGGACATGACCTCAAAAGATGATATGAGCCCTATCATGTCTTCTGGCATTAGATCTGTTTGGGAAGCAGAAACTACCATTATCACATTTTCTCTTCCTTTTCTTTTTTCTGAATTTTTAGGAATTTATGAAATGGTTGTGCCGTGCAGACCAAATGTCATATACTGGTAAATTTGAATTTTTTTGAGCCATTTTAGAAAGATCTGCAACCTGAGGCTCCAGAGGCCCATTCAGTAGTGGCTCACTGGGTGAAAAAAATCATTTTTAATTAACTAGAATTTAATTTTGATAAGCTAAGTTTATCCATTTGTGGCTGAGGTGCACCTAAAAAAAAGGACTTCTTCACGCTACTCTTCCTCCTCCACATGCACAGATTTCAAATATTAAGCAAAACTTTAGTAAAAAGTCTCATTTTTTCTGATTGCTCAGTTTATTTTATGAGTTTAAAACACACATTTTCTTATGCTTCACAATAAGGGAGTTGCTAAAATTCATAGGCAATATATATTTGCATATTCTTCATATACTTTTTCTACTGGATCATAAACCAATGGTGTCATGTTTATGTTCAGGTTTACAGCAGTAGTGAATATAAAATTGAATGATGGCTCACTAAACTAGATCTAAGGTATGACAAGAAGAAAAAAGGCTATTTTTGCCTTACGTTGTTGAAAACGTCTTATAAAAGTACATTAGCTGCACTGGGATGAAGTCATATAAGCTGCCAAAAGTATAAAAAAACATTTTCCTATTTAGAGAAAACACTAGCTTCTACATGTATTAATGGTTTTATTCATGTAAAAAATGTTTTAATGAATATTTACTTCAAAAATGAATGGATGCAAAGCCATCCATCCATCCATTTTCCTGACCGCTGTGTCCCTTTCGGGGTCGCGGGGGTGCCGGAGCCTAACCCGGCTACTGAAGGGCGAAGGCGGGGTACACCCTGGACAGGTCGCCAGTCTGTCTCAGGGCCTCAATCACACACCCATGCACTCTCACATCCACACCTAGGGGCAATTTAGAGTCACCAATTAACCTATGAAACATGTTTTTGGATGGTGGGAGGAAGCCGGAGTCCCCGGTGAAAACCCACGCATGCACGAGGAGAACATGCAAACTCCACACAGAAAGGTCCCAAATCCCCCAGCCGGGATTCAAACCGGGGCCTTCTCGCTGTGAGGCAAGAGCACTAACCACTGCGCCACCGTGCAGCCCGGGATGCAAAGCAGTATCACATTTTCTTTTAGGGTTAAATAAGACTTTGAGGCTCGGATCAGTAAGAATCAGGCTCAAATGACTCTTATTGTTAAAAGATACAAACCTCTGCATTCAACCATCTAATTTTTGTAATGATCTAACATTGTACATTTGTTTAAAACTTCAGAAAGTCTTAAAAAAAAGACATTAACATTTTAAACTTTAATTATTGGAGTCTTTACTATAAATTTAATAATTTGAGCATTTTAGCTGATAATGGAGGTTTTGTTGACTCCTATGAACGCGTTGTCACGGTAACTTCTTATCTGGCATGGGCACTAAGGTGCAGAGTCGAACCACCCGTTACATGGGTTGGCGTTCACATCCCTCCCTGTGAGTCATCCAGCATTTTGATTACGAAACACACTGAACACACAGAGCTGGGGGTTACAATCTCTTCGCAAAGAGGTCATATCCAACTTTATAATCCAGCTCTGCGTCCACACAGAACATCAAGACCCGTAATGCTTAGTGTGACGTAACAGTGGAGCTGAAACTGCTGTATAGCATGTGTTTATGCTTCTAAATCTATCAGCTTGGTATGAGCATTTGATCTCTGCGCTGTTTGAACTGGAGCAGCACTAATCAGAATGCTAACCCACATTCATTAAGAGGCTTCAAGTGTTGTGGGAGGTGCATTCCCCGTAAGCAAAGAGTATTTATAGAGCTGGGAGTGCTCATCACAGAAGGAATGCCACCAAAAGCAGTTTTTTTAGTATGTGTTTTATTGATATACAGTTATGCTTTCTGTCACAACTTTGTCCCAAAGTGCATCATAACCCATAGCTGCTTTTTTTGCTGACTCGGTTCTGGACATACACACACGCAAACATCTTCCTTACTTTTCAAGATATGGTCAGGAGATAAGGCGACCTAAAAAAATGTTTTTATAAATGAAAGAAATGTAAAATTTTATAAGCAATGTGGTCTATTATTACAATTGATATATTTCTCTTCCTGGATGTTTCCTGTCAAATGCAAAAAGGATTTTTAACAGCCAACTTTAAAAGCTCCTTACTCACTTTGGATTCATTTTACATCCAACAATCTGCCAAAAATTCAAAAAAGAAAAAAAAGGGGAGCCTAATTATTAAATATGGAACAATTTCCAGGTAAGCAGAGGGTTTGTTGAATAATCTGCTCAGATTATATAAAGTCCTTAAAAGCTTTCAGTGTCACGTCATATAGGATTTGTCTCAGGCAATATCATAAATGGAGAAAATCTGTAAGCAATTAAATAATCATGTTGCATAAAGCTTAAATATTAGGCTCTATTGTCTCTCTGAGAGTCGCAAATCGACATTTCTGAGGATTCATAGAATTTCTGAACTCCACGGCGATTGGCTAACGTTCCCATCAGGGGATGCAATACCGAGATGTCCTATTCCTTTAAGCCGTCAGACTCAAGTCATGTGATACTGCGTAACTGAGAAGCCCCCCCCCTCTCTCCTTCAACGCAGTGCTGCAAAAAAGTGAGTGGCTGAAGCCTGTGAATGGGGAATCTTTCTGATTAGCATTCATGTCACGGCGCTGCAGCTTCATTCAGTCCTTGGCTCCTCTCAGCTCTGCCAGACTGTGTCACCTGAGGCATCTGCAGAACATCTTTGACTCCTACACTGATGTGGACCTGTGTTCACGAGGCACAATGCTGTACATGAGTAAATGGAGAGATTAAAGTCTAAAGGGAATCTGTTCTGCAGTGCAACCGCACCGCAAGACCTCCCCCTCTTTCAAAGTCTGCCTAGTCAACTGCATCGGTGACACAAAAACAAAAAAATTCAAGTACATTCAAATGAGGCTCATTTATACATTACCTATCAGTGTTACAGCACTTCATTCGAAGCTACGTTGTTGTGCAGTTTCAGGCAGCAGCAAAGGAGTCCTATTGCCTACAAGTTATCAAATTCAAGTCCTCAGCACTGATCAGCCAATGTCTATGTGCAGAAACTACACTTAACATAATACAATCCAAACGGCTGAGCCTTAAAAGCTAAATCAGAAAGCTTATCTAGAAAAAAGGTTAACCAACTTAGCGTCTAATTAGGCAGTTTAAGCTAAAAGCTATTTTTTTTAAAGACCCACTCCAACAAAAATCTATATTCTTGAATTTTACCTCATATGAAGAAATTTAAGATTAAAATTGCATTTCTGAGTATTTCTTTGTTCAAATTGTGATGAATCAGGAGGAGATGGAAAAATGCAGTTTAAAAAAGCTTGTAGCTTCGCTCAAATCCAATTCCTCCACTTGTTTTCCTCAAGCTGCCTCAAAGCTGGATAGCCCTAATATTGTTAACCATTTTTGTTGCAGCGGTAATGTTAGGTTGGGGTTGTGAGAGGCTGTAAGCTAACGGGAAGGAGTTTAATTAATGGGATGACGGGAAATGAGTGCAGGCTTACCCTTCGCTCACAACTCTTGCAAAACACTATGTCCAAGAAAAGGACAAGTTTTAGATTTTGGCTTAAAATCTAAATTGGAGTGGGTCTTTAATTAATCATAAAGACCGAGGAGGGACACGAAGGCAAACAATCATCCACAGCTCTACATTGCACGTCGTCCGTCTAATTCGAAGCCACCAAGAACCTAACACAGTGATAATTCTGCAACCATGAACACCTTAGATATTAAAAACACAACTTCAAACTGGTTAATGTGTATTTGCATGCCTAAATATTATCTGCCCCATAGCTTTTTTTCTGTACCTGATATATCTAAAATAAAAAAATAATAAAAATCAAAATCAAACCACAGATTAGAACAGGGTCACAGGTATATCCATGTGTCAAGAAGAGTATAGTCAAACTAGACAACAAATATCATTCCGAGTTTATATCTGCCAGGCATTAGTATTTGTCCTATGTGGTTGGATATTGAGTTAGCTCCCATATAGTTTGATTGTCTATGAACTAAATGTCAGAGAGAGGCACCATACTGAAATGAAGAACAGTAAAACAAAGCAGTACACAAATAAAGAAGTCTCTCTATAGAAATATAAACTCTAAAATAGTCCAATAACTATGGAGTTGGTCAGTGATTGATCTGTGCATACATTAGAAAAACGGCAGTTCTGGAACAGTTCCTTCAGGTCTAGAATCATCATCAATACCCCACTACCACCATCCCTGTATGTGGCAGGAGAATTCATCCTCAATGCAGATCTAAAAGCAACTATGCAGGTCTAGAAAATGCGCATAAAAGACAGAAGGCACAGAAACGCAAGCCCGTTCTAGACCCAGGTGGACTGACCGCTGCAGCGCAGACGGACCAAGCTGCGCGTCTGCAGGGGAGCTGCTGCAAACTTGCAATGCAGAGTTTATTTATTCTCTGTATTGTCATTGAGCGTATCTGCAAACGTATGGCTGGGTCGTCCTTCACTCCCCTAGTGGTCACAGTTACAGACGTAACCGCAGACCGGTTCAGTCACATTCATGATAAACTGAGGAGAGGGGGCTCAGTTAAGTTCCTGAGTGCACCCGTCTATTTGATCTCCGGCCTAACTACCTTCAACACAACTGATCTAAGCAGCTCTTCATGCCACGACGAAAGGGTTAAGCCACTTGATGTCTTCTTCTTTCTTTCCCAAATGCCTCTTCTTATTTCAGCACTCCCACCTTTCCCTGTGAGGTCTGGTTTGTCAGCTTTGACGCAGCAGCTTCCGTCTTTTGACTGATCTGCTTGGCCACAGTGTTATTCGTCATCGCAGGCCTCTTCTCCTGTTCGCCCGCGTCGCTGATCCTGCTGGTGCCGCGCTGGAGAGGGAAAGTCGCTTTAACGGGGAGGAAGGATTTGCCCTGCGACGTGCGGAGGTCCTCCCCGATGTTAACAGTCAAGTTGGTGTAGAGAGGTTCCAGCTCTTTGGAGAGCAGCTCGTAGGTCAGGGAGTTGAGGCCATCAGAGCGCCAGCTCAGCCTGGTCCTTTTCAGAAGGTCAAATCTAGAGCGGGAAAACATATCGGGGTCATATCTTTGAGGCTTTCAGCTGTTGAACTTTAACCATTTAACACCAGAAATGTTCCCGGTGACATTTAAATAAGTCTTTGACATTACGCAACTCCCCAACCAATTGCACGATCAACGTGAATCAGCCGATTCTGATAAGGAGAAAAGCGGATTTTCCTCAATTTGTAACACACTACTAATGTGTAAAGTGTTACATAACAGTGAAAAGCCTACTTTCTGCGCAACAGAATCAGCTGATTTATGTCAACTGTGAAATCTGCTTCAGAATTACGTTAAATGCGTTGAAGAGTTTCGGTAGTCAAAGAATGTCAACACTGGAGCTCCAGAGTTAAAGGGTTAAAAGAACATTTCAATGGGATGAAGCTCATATTTAATTTATGAGCTGCTCAGAGCTCCATCAAACTTTTAATATAGCTTGTTGTCTTAAAGCATTCTAAAGGAGTTTTTAATTATCAGATGATTGATTAAGTGAGAAAAGAGGATTTTTAAATAAATTTGAGGTTACATTTTTTATTTCTTGGTTTAAGAAAAAAAGTTAAATGTCATTAAAGTAAAAAAATAAAATAAAAAAAAATCAGGGAAAAAATAGGAAAATGCAATAAAATCACCCAAATTATTTTTTTTTTCCAGAAAACCCCATGATACATCAAAGTGTGAACGGCCAACTTGACAAACCAAACCTCCACTGATTCTGAAGGTACCTGCGTGGATTCTGCTCGTTGCCTCTGTCTCCTTTATGCTTTATCATCTTGTAATGACCAATGGCCACTGGGGGGCGCACAATCTTCATGCCGGACAGTCGCACTCTGAGTGATCAGCAACAAAAATTTCAGAAGAAACAGCAACTAAGAACACATTTTTATCAAGAATAAAAGCTGCAAAACCTAACTTACAGGCACAAGACTACCAGTACTCTGTCTTCTATATTGTAAGCAAAACATTTATTTTAAAAAAATACACTATCAAGAGAAAATCAAAGACAAACCTCTATCATCTAATAGGGATTGGGGGTTTTCTTTTCCAAATCTCGCCCGTGCCCACACTTTTTCTCTCTAAGTTACTCAAACATAATTTAACTATCTCTCCCTGCATGGATTTAAAGTTGTGTAAAGAGATGTGGATCTACTTGAGAAGGGTGTGTACATACTTATTTAAATGTTCTAGTTGAATTTAGTGTCACTAAATATTTGGGGAAATAAAGAGATGCGAGCACGGAGAAGAAATGGGAAAACCTTTATGAGGTGGCATGAACCAAGCTGTGCAAACATACCCATGGAGCTTATTCCAACAGACTTAAAGTGATGGAAGGAGATGTGAAGGTGATAGTTAACAACAGAAGACATGAATTAAATATGGACAAAGAAGAAGAAGAAGTGAAAATTAATGGAGATGAAAAGTGCAGGATGGTAAAATAACAGAGCAAGCCATTTGTGCAGACCTCTTCTGTGCACGGTTTATAATGCATTCTATCCTCTTGCAAGGCGTGCACCTTTGTCTCACTTTACCTGGCGGCGATGTCGTCGTCTTCTCCGCCCCAGCCCCAGTACTGGTTAGGAAAGCCGTTCATCTTCATGTACTGGTCTGGGGTCACTGCAGACACCCCACCAAAATACTGTGGGTACGGCAGCCTGGCAGAGTCACATCATGTCCAATCTTGAAAATAATGTATTAGGGCGATGCATAGGAACTGAAGACCGCTCATGTGCTCATCGGCCCGCCTCCCTTACCTGTATCTGAACTTATCCATGGCCACAGACAGGTGCATGGGGAACTGCTTGTGACAGGTGTAGGTGTTGTGGTCGTTCTCCGGCAGCAGGTCGACATCGTGGAGGAAAATGCAGCTCCAGTCTTCATCTCTGAGAGCCTCCCGAACCCCTACGTTCAACAGTTTGGCCCGGTTGAAAGTACTGTTCCCCCACTGGAGCCAGAAAACACAGGCCAATTGGAAAAGAGACACGCTTAGAGACTTCCACAGGAGCACTTTGAGTAATCACTTTAGACACTTCGTTTCAAATCACCTTTGTTACACAACACTGGAGGAAAGTTTGACCCTAAATATGAACACCTTCAGGATGATTGGTGGTTAAAGGCTCCCCTCCCCGCCAACAAGAGGATTATACCATTCTGGAGGCTGATTAAAATCAAAATCTCCTTACACAAAATGAAAGATAGAGAAGCTTACCCAACAATATTTAAAAAAAAAAACCCACACTTTTCCAAAAGTATAAATGCCTTTTGTTTTTCTACATGAAGAGTTAGTTTGATTATCTCAAAAATACATCTAGTTTATCAATATTTTTCCTAACTGAGATCTAAAAGAAAAAGTACAAAGTTTCCATTAAATTAACTTGGTTTAAAAAAACTATATATTTTTTATGCACTATTTAGAAACAAAAACATTCAAAAGTGATGCTGCAACATGTTAGTATTAAAATTTTGATGCAATGTCATTTTAGAGCATTATTAAAAGAAAAAAACATTTTTTCTTTTAGAATTACTGTATTTTTTTCATATTTATCCAAAAGATTATTGTTTGTACTTTATTTCTGCCTCTAGAAAACATTCAGAATATGAAATGGGGGGGGGCTGTAAGCTGTAAGCTAGCAGGAGAGCTTGTAAACAGATTGGAGATGGGAAGTGGGGATGGACTTGCTCCACACAAACTGATCCGCCAACAACTTAAGAGGCGAATTTCCAATGAACCACTGCGACTCTGCAAAAAATGTCTAAAAAAAACCAACATTTTTTATTTTGACATAAAATTGCATAATCAGTATTTAAAAAAAACACTGGAAACGTTTAGAAAATGGATCAAAAGATGATCGGAATCCAGTTTTTAGATAAAATCAAAAAGACTTTGTTGTTTTTTAAAACATGCTTTATACACAGCAGCAGTAGCTCATTAAAAATGCAATTGTGGGTTGTGGGCAGGACTGTTGACACAGATCAACCCGCCCCCCTTCCCGTCGCTGAGAGCTCTGAGCACTCACGCACAAGCTTATACCCTCAAGCTCACATTAGCAGTGCAAAAACAAT
>NC_050518.1:10005769-10035292 GCF_002922805.2 Oryzias melastigma | reverse complement strand
AAAAATCTCTCCGGATTCTGGGGGTTTTTGCGCAGTGTCATGTCTCGCACATCTTAGTGTGAGCGAGCCAGGGTGCACGCAGGGGAAGAGGAGACTTTGGCACGACATTTCAGGAACATCTCAGTAGCTGCGTCATTAGTGTGAGCTTTTACAAGCATCTAGTTTTCTGATCCAATGCTATTTGAATTAAGAAATACTCGGAAATGCAGTTTTAATGGTAAATTATTTTAAACATGTCCTTTACTGTGAGAAAAATGCTACAGGAACATAATAAAACAAACAAAAAAGATAATTATCATTGGAGTGGGTCTTTAACCAGATCCTTCACAGATTGACCTCTGAACCAATAAATAGACATACTTCCTCCGAGCATTTAAGGATTTTTTTAATAAAGAATATATGTTCTATTCAAGCCTATCAGGTCTGGTCTGGACTTCAGGAAACCACCACTAAGACATGAGATGAAATATCCCTCACAGGATTCTATCTAACAGCTATGCAGGAACAGTTCATCATCTTTCCTTTTACTGCGATTTCCTGTCTGGTTTCCATGTTATGCAATTGTGGCAGAGCTTATGCAGGAAACAAAAGGAGATTCAATCCACTGAAAGCAACTCCTCCACTTCATTCTTAGTTAGTTTTTATCAGTATCCTCATCAAATTTCCTATAGCATTTCAGAAAACATGAATACAGCTGTGGCAGTTCTCAGTTCCTCAGAAAACATCCGTCACTTCTGCCTCCGACTCCTTTCTCATCATCTTTCTGTGATTAATGTAAATATTTTCAAATCAAGTTTCCTTTCAATGTTCACTTTTGCGAAACAATGCAAAAGAAAATGCTTGAAACCACAACAGAAAGAAACATCCACATGATACCGATTTCACTTTAGTTTGAAAATAGTTTCATAGCATGACTGAAAAGAGCGGACTAAAAATACTGTAAGGGTCGGGTTATTAAAAATCTAATTAATTAGTTTAATCAGTTTAATTTGCACCTAAATCAGCGATTCCTCCAAAGAGGTAGTGGTTTTCATTATGTAGGTCAGTAGTAACCTTCACATTTGCATGTTTATTCTTAAAAATGATCCATTTTTGCTGTTTAAAACACTGTTAACAGATGCAGAGAAAAGCTTGTCTGCAGACACTGACCTGCTGGACGATGTAAATGCTGTAGTGGATCTGCTGTCTCTGCAGGAAGGGGTGGAGGTGGTAGAGCAGGGCGCGGAGGTGGGTCTGCCGGTTACGGTAGGGTACCACTATTGCTGTGTGGTGTCGGGGTTCACAATCTGGAGGCCGATAGCGCCCACCTGGTAGCACCAGCGGGTTCCTAAGCCGGATTTCCTCCATGGATAGAGGCGAGGAAAGATGGACCGCAACAGGTCCAACTGCAACAAAAAAGTTGAATGTTATGAATCTGTTTGAGCTCCACCCAGGAAATAAACACCACTGTACATCTCCATGCATGTAGGGGGTCTTTTTCTCACCTAGGAGGGGCGAAGGCATGGGGCAGTCTCTCAGTGGTTGCCCCGTTGCGGAAATTCCGATGCCGGAATTGCGAGGCGGGGGAGGAGGAACCCCTAGCTGGCTGAGGTTGGTGTAGACGTCATGAGGTCGGGAATAATCAAACTCAGGCTCTGTGCTGTGCACCAGAACAGACACTAAACCTTTAAAGCCCCCGAGGGAGAAATACAGCACAAACGCAAACTGGAAGCCGATGAGCAGGGCGAGTGTGCACGGGGAGTCCAGGGAACGCCCACAGCAAGCCATGCTAGGAAGACTGGAGAGGTTCAGCAGAACGTCTGGCGGGGAAACTGGACGGAGGCTGAAGAAGAGGATCAGCTGACAGAGGGAGGTGCAGGGAGAGGAGTCAAACAGGCAGGGAGAGGCAAAAGGAGAGGAGGGGCCGGAGGCAGCCCAGAGCGCAGGTTCAGACGCGCAGGAGGCGAACATCCGTGTCAAGGTTTGAAGAGCAGTCGCAGGGATGCTCCATCAGCTCTGCCATCGCCATCAGACACTGACAGGAAGAACAGAAAGCTGTTAGTGAAAGTTATACATCCTTACTGCTAAAACTATGACACCCTTTAGCAAAAAGTAGTATAGGTTCAGGAATAGCAAGTGTACTATAAACTGTCTGTAACCTTCAACACTTTAGGAGTCAATCAGGTCTATTTTTTACTGACCACACCCTCTAGAAAACTGAAACACTGATATGCATATATGTTAATGTTACTAATATGGTAAAAATAAAATTATGTTTTGGCATAAATAAAATGTAGACACAAGGAGAAAACACAATTGTTTTAAATGAAATAGCATATGTATATATACATACATATATATATATATATATATATATATATATATATATATATATATATAAAACTTTTGACAGGTCAATATGAGTTCCTTTCAAAATAAAAGACACCCTGTGTCATATAGGATCATCTCAATGCAGCAAAAGTGGCAGTAGGTGGCTCAGTGTTAACAGTGATAAAAAAATATATATTTCTTTTACCATTTGTGGTACATTTTAGTCAGAAATTTGAAAGTCTATCTCAACAAAATTAAATCAAAGCCAATCGAGTTGCTTTTACTGTTTTTTTTTACACTTAGTGACCTCCAATTGATTTTCTGTGGCACAAGATGCACAAATATCTGTAAAAAATGTTTTAGTTCAAAATGTGATGCTTACTGTGCCTCAACTGTTTGTGAATAAGCTTAATAAAGTTTGAGCTAGCTTACATTACCTTATTTACTTTACTTCCTACTTCCCTCTTAAAATTAAAACCTTTTTATTTTTTTAAGCAGAGCCACAATGGAGGGATAAAAGCAGCAGGATACAGATTCCTGCTGCAGATCATGTATATGAATCCAGGATATATACTGACGTCACACTTTTTTCAGCCTAAATTTGAACATTTTAAGCTTACAATTTAAAGATGGCATATGAATAGTAAACTTATAGTACACTGCCTCACTTTTAGTATACACTAAGTTTATACTTAAAGACCCACTCCAATGAAAATTTGCGTTTTGAACACATTGTTGTAGCATTTTCTTATGATGGAGGGCATTCATTAAATAATTTAAACATTAAAACTTTATTTCTGGTTATTTCTTGAATCAAATCATGATGAATTTGTAGAAGAAAAAAGCCCACCGTTTGAAAAATTGAAATTTGTGACACAGCAACTGAAATACGCAGGCTTAAGTCTCCCTGCTCCATTCTGATGCATCCACTAGCAGACAAATAGATGTATTAACATCTTAATTTTCGTTGTCCGAACGGGCATTTAGCAAAAACTTTATGGCTGGATAGCTCCAATATTGCACACCATTTTTATTGCATCGCTAATGTCAGCTTGGTGTTGTGAGGGGCTGTAGGCTAGCAATAGAGAGTGTAAACAAAGGTATAAGGGGAAATCAGCAGAGGCTTACTTCCACACCAACAATCCCTTCTTTTTTCAAAGCTGACTCTTCCTAAAGGGGTGGTTCACGTCATGCTGACGTCATCACCCGCTCGTTTTTGTGGTAATAGGAGAGGCTGCTCCAGACAGTGCAGATTTTTAGAGGATTACTCTTAAATGCATGAACGGATTAAAATACCGCTTTGGGGTTCTTTATTGTGAGGAATGAACAGAACAAGTAAAAATTGGCGAGTTCACTGACTTCCCATCTGAAGCATTTCATTGTACAATTGACCTATGTCGATACTGCACAACAAATAAAGCTTCATTTCTTTCTTTCGTAATGCACATAAACCTCAAAAAGTAGAATTTTCATGGTATAGCCCTTTAAAACAGACATTTTGCTAAAGAATCTTTCAAAAACACAATTGAAAATCAAAAATATTGAGAGGTTAGTCCTGGACACTGCATGAGTAAAAAATACACACAATCCAAATTAAATTAATTTTTTTTTTAATCAGGTTTCATTTTAACATTTTTCATATTGGGTTTTGTTTTGTACCATAGAGAGTGAAAGCTCTTATATGTAAATGATACCTTGTTTTGACTGGATCAGATTAAAATCTCTCCTTGCTCAGAAGAAAAGCTTTCTGCTCGTCTCCATCACTTCCTCCTTTCATCACCAGGCTTTCTGTTAAGAAAAAAGGAGCGACTGAATGAGAACAGAATGTTAGCTGTATGTCACTTGCTGTCTGTTGTGAGCTAAATTTAGTTTGGGAATGTCCGGCAGCTCAAATCAGAAGCGATTTGCTGCTTTATTTAGAAAGAATATTTATAAGCTGTGAAATTCATGTGGAAGTTTGATGCAAATGAAGCTAACAGTTTCCTCCACTGTTCTAATTGCATTCCATGAAGATGCGTTCACTTGTAGTAGAAAAGCTGGGAAATATGCAACTATTTTTTAAATAAAAGGCTACATCGAAATAAAATAATTAACTTGAAGAAACGGTAACCCTACCAGCACAACAGTCACTTAACTAGCTGATTAGCTTGTTTACCCTCAGGGTTTAGCTTTTGAAGGATTTAATGTGCCAACTTCACGTAATTACAGAGAAAATATGAAATTCGACGAATAGGCTACCGACAAAACCTCTCGCGTCTCCGCTTTTAGCTGTCCCCAAATAAATATTTCCGTTTGGAGCTTTAATGGCGTCCTGCTATACCGGCCGACTCACCAGCACATCCCTGCGACATGTCAAATCCAGCTCCCGGCTTCCTCGGTGAAAGGACGGGCCGCTGCTGCCGAGCACCACGCAAAAATCGCCCAGAGGCAGATTTTTTGCAGATGCTCGTCGATCCTCCCCCGCCGAGCCTCTCTTTGGACACAAAACCTCTATTATGCTGCTTCCGTGGAGCTTCAAAGGCTTTCACACGCAAGGGCATCGCCGCGTATCCGTCCTGTGTCAACACAGGCAAGTGCACTCTCTCTGTGCCTCAAACGGAGCACTGACGGAGAGGCGCGCGGCGGTGACGCACGCGGCGGCACGTTTGAAAATGAGAAATCTTTGGCCACTTTGTTCCCAGGGAGCAAGATAATAAAAATTCACAAGTAATACTTTATGAAAATACCTAATTGTGACTATTTACCCCAATATAGCAATTAGTAAAACATGCTAGTCAAATAAATAAATAATAGGTGAACCATATTTTCTTAAAACATGATTCACAATTAAGCTTTTGCAGGTTCAGGTAAATGTCAAATTAATTTGTTTACTGAAATACATTAAAAATAGTACTGAAAAGTTGTCTTTTAAATTACTTTATTCTCTGACTAGATAGATCCATACATTTTCAGCATCTTTTTCCATTGAGTCTGCAGTAATGTCGCTCTAAGCTCTGATTGGCAAAAGGCATCCCAATCAACATCAGTCTTTGCAAAGTGAGCTGGAAAAACTAGCAGGGCAAAGCTCCTGGGGAGCAGGTAAAGCCTCAGAGGGATCCATCCATAGATGCTTCTTTTGGTCATCAGTTTTTTTTTTCTTTGATTAAAGGCAGAAAGATTGTTGGTTCAGAGTTTTTTATTTGTGTTATAGTTAATCATCCCCCCAACAATTCTCATCTATCCATGGGATTTTGTCTTAAAGCTGAATCATGGTAACTGGACTATGACTATTGTTTCCTGAAATGTTTCACCACTCTGATTGTATTTTTGGTGCTTTTAGTGTGTTCTTGTGGCGTTTCTCTAATGATGGAGGAATTGTATCAAAAAAATAATAAACTTAAGATGCAATTTCTGTTTATTTCTTTATTTAAATTGTTGTAAATCAGGAGCAGTCAAAAAATGCAGTTTGAAAAAGTCTGTAGCTGTGGTGTGGAAGCTACCATCAACAGGCTAAACTACATGGCTGGATAACTCCCCAATATTGTAATGTTAGGTTGGGGTGAGAGAGGGGTTGTAAGATAGGAGGAGAGTATACAGATGGATGATGGGAAGTGGGAGTATAGGCTTTCTCTGCACTAACAGTCTTACCCGCAACTCAGGTGAATTTCTGATGAACTACTGCCAGTCTGCAGAAACTATGTCCTAGAAAATGACACAGGTTTTTAGATTTGGGATAAAAAACAGTCTAATCACAATTAAAAGACCACTGGGAACGCTTTGGAAATAGATTAAAAAATGATCAGAGTGAACTTGAAATGATTTTATGTCCAGATATGCTTCAAGACATCCTTCCACGGACATCAACTGCACCAGTTTCGGTATTGTTTGCCTCAGTTGGAAACCAGCAATGACACTAAAATACCATATTGTACTGTGGTGTTATTGAGAGCAGGTATCTCACCCCATCCTGTATACAACTTGAGTCATTCATTGTTTTTCCAGAACTGGTTTTTGAAAAAGCCACTTTCGGTGACGGATAATCAGAAGATCAGGCTCACAGAGCATCACCTTAACGTGTAACATCCATGGATGTGTGGCCTTGATAGGATTATGGTCAATATTATTTTTGGCCATGTATGTGTGTTTTTTATATCTAAATTGTTCACTGAAATTGTATATCTCATGATAAAAAATAACTTTGTCAACCAACAGTTTCAGACTCAAAAAAGACTCAAAACTATTCAAAAGATTCAAATTATGACAATTGTACGGCTTCAGAACAGTGTTGTATTCAAGATCATCAGCTAATAAAATAAATATGTACAAAAGTTTAGGGTTCATTCATTAAATGTTCTCCATTTGGTTATTCTTTCTCATTTCCCAAAACATCACCCCAAGGGCATCACTGGTCTCTGGCTGAATGCAGCAGGCTAAAATGTTTTTATTCACATGCAGCAGCAGGATGCAAGATTACAGAAAAGAGGCAGCACAACACAGTAAAAACCAAAGTAGTTTTCTTTGAGCCTACAAATATAAACACTCATATCCCCCCACCCACCATTACTAAACCAATGCCGTACCCCTGAAGCAAAAGAAAAACAACAACAGACACAAACTGTGCAAAACAATGCAAAAACTACTGTTGTGTGTAGCACGTGTGAATGAAATACCTTCATTCTCTCCAAGCAGAGTGGATGTGTTCCAGGAGAGAATACATTACTAATGCAACAGAATACAGCTCAGGTGGCTAATATTTGTAAAGGCAGACAGTAAGAATTCAACAAAAAAGTATGTTAAGCACCAAATGAGACAAACAGGCTTTAATTAATCAAACGCTGAAGTGAATTTTCTGTGATGTTGTTTTTTCAAAGTCAGAGTGAAGGACCTTCCAAAAACCCGACTGCTTCTTATGCTCTGCTCACAATGTTAACCAAACTGTTTGCAGAAGAACAATCTGTCAAAAAAATTAGATAAAAGGCACAAATTTAATGAAATGCCTCACAAGTTGTTTGTCTTCAGTTCTCGTGAAGTAGGATAACAGGGAAGGGGGTTATAATCTTTCTTCTCAAACCTTTAGATGGAAACATTTTCAAAATATTGATTTAAAAAAACTGCTACAGCCCAGTTACAGTTCTAGACAGGCTTTACTCTTCATCCACTTCAAGTTAAAATATTACATTTTCACTTTTTTCAGTTTGTGGTCCTCATTGTTACTCATACACTTCACAAAAAACAAAAAAAAAACTAATTCTCAAATATAAACTCCCTTTACATCATCTCTGAAGTTCCAATTCTTTTTTATTTTAATTTATCTGCTCCCTCTTCTATTTACCAGCATCTCACTTTCATCTCCCCATATCTCCATTTTCTACTTTTTGTAGTTTCCAAACTGAATGGCGTAGCGATCGTTGACGCAGCGGAACGTTGCAGGCTGCACGTCCCAGTAGTTGACGGGGTTATCAAACAAGCTGATGCCATTATAGAATGTCCTCTTCATCCCAAATCCTCGAGGGCAGAAGTCATCTACATCAACCTTACTAATGCTGTTAGAATGAAGATACACCACCTAGAAAGAGATGTATAAATTAAGATGCAAAAATTCAAAACTTGAAAACCCAAAGTTTCATGGACTAACTTGTAAGTATTTCATGGCAGGCAGGCCTTGAGGAACATGGGTGAGGCGGTTGTTCTCCAGGTGCAGCTCTCTCAGCATGGGCAGGTATGACAGGCTGCCGTTCTCTATGTTACGGATGTTATTGAAGCCAAGGCCCAGTCTAATAAAAATCAGCACACCAAAATAAATGTAAGTGATTACAAACCAGATGAGAGTCAAAGACAACTTCCTATGCTCTTTTGACAACTAAGACAGAATACAGAGGATGTAAAGGAAACAAGAAAAGAGTAGTTTCCCCAAGAAACACTTCAAAAACCTATTCTAATGAAAATTTGATTCATCCACTTGCAGACAATATCTTTCCTCATCTTAGCTGCCATCTGGCTCAAAACTGAGTGCTTGGATTTCTCTGAAATTGTTAGCCATTTTTTTGCCACACTAATGTTAGCTTGGGCTGGTGAGGTGCAATAAGCTAGCTGGAGAGAGTGTAAACAAAGGTTTGATGGGAAATTAGCAAAAGGGCTAACTAACATTTCCACCCTCAACTCAGAGGTGAATTTCAAATGAACTCCTGCTGCACTGTAGAAAATATGTCTAAAAAAAACGACACAGGCTTATTGATTTTGGCTAAAATCTGCATAATTCTAATTTAAAAACCACTGGAAACAATTTTATTACATAAAAAAAATAGTTGGATTGAGACTTTAATGTGTGGCATGGCAAAAGGAAAAATAAGAATTAATATGCTGCTGATTTTTAGTCAGATTTTGGTAGTTTTCTGGCTCAAGCAGTTGGATCCTTCTGAAATTGCCTGCTGTTTTCTTGCTAGTTTGAGAATATAACACAAAATAAATGTGTTATATGTGTCAGAATTACTTTTATTTATTTATTTTTTTTACTTTAGAGTCACTGGTTCAAAGCAACTCAAATTTCCTGCTCCATTTTCATGGATATGTGTAATTTGTAATCCTACCCTTGAGGGGCACTGCTGACTGTAAAAAGGAGCTCTGAGGCACTGAAAGGCAGAGCTTTTAGAGCATGGTGTTTGAGAGGAGAGGCAGACCTGTAGAGATTTTTGTATCGACCCAAGTCCTCCAATTCCACCGCCTGGATCTGATTGTGATCCAGATGAAGCTCGTGGAGACTCTCTGGGAGATCTACAAGAAAGAAGCCAAACATGTAAGTCTACAGTTTGAAGGGAAACCTTGATCATTTACAGTTGGTGTTATACATCAAAGCAACACTTGTGTTTTGGGATCATCAATTTATGGAAATGTTAAATAAAAAAGTATATGATACGGTTTCTTAAGAGTTTCGAGAATGGTGAAAATTATTTAACCACCCCATGCCTTGGTTATGTGGGTAAGCCCTTTTTAAAATAGCTTTTAAATTTGCAGAAAATGTTGCATGATAGATAAGATAAGATAACCCTTTATTCATCCGACAGTGGGGAAATTTCCATATAATACGGATAAAGAGAGAAAAGAAGAAGGGCAGTAGATAATAGCAATTTAATCTGAGTCTGTGATGTAATAGTTCCCTACAAATATAAAGTCAACACTGCGCGACATATTTTCTAACCTAGGTGACCTTGAACAGTGATTTGCTTGGTAATGAGGTGGTTAGGTAAACGTATCTTTTTTAAGCTCACAATATACAAGTTTTTCTATTTAAAACTAATAAATTATAATTCTGTTTATAATTGGAAAAAAACACTTTGCACCTAATAACTAGAAAATATGATTAAATATACATTTATTTCTTTGGAATTTATGTTTGTCTATTGAAAACTAAGGAATTATACTGGTTAATTGGTCATAAGTCATAAAAAGGAAAAATATTGCACCTAATCACCAGAAAATATTATATAATAAACATGTTTTTTCTTTTTAATGTATGTTTGTCTATTAAAAACGAAGGAGTTTTGATATCAAGTAACAAAAATGAAACATTCCTCCCCTAACGGCCAGAAAATATCACAAAATAATATTTGTTTTAAAATATTTAATGTCTAGGTTTATGTGACCACTCCCTTTTTTACTTTAAAGTAATATTCGTGAAAACTGCTACATAAAGGATTCTTTTGAAAGACTTTTTAGTGAGTTTTTCCCCCAATTGCACAAGGCCTTTAAGGCTCTATCTTATACTTTTATTCCTAACATCTTTTGAGGCTGACAGATGAGCTTTTACCTTTTGGCACCCCGGTTAGTTTAGCCTCAGATATGCGCAGAAAATTCAATTTCAGTCCTTTGAATGCTCCTGGCTCAAAACCGCTGTTCTGGATGGGGTTTGCTCCCATTTCTGCAAAACAGAAAGAACCTTCAGAGCCTGCAAAATAATCATGTAATGGTTAATACAACGGTTCGGTGCAGCCTGAGCATTTCTAACCTATGCAGTTCATGTTGCCCAGTCCCGAGAAGCTTCCAGCCCCAACTTTCCTGATGCGGTTCTCATGGATCCTCAACTCCACCAAGGAGGCTGGCAAATTTTTGGGAATGGCTGTCAGCAGGTTCTTTGAAAAGTAGAGCTTCTGCATCCGTTTCAAAGGAACAAATGTTCTGGGATGCACCTTGGAAATCATGTTATTCCTTACAGACAAAGCCTGAAAAAAATCAATCAATCAAAAAGTCAGGACAAAATACGGTGCAGACAGGTTCTTAGTAATTTTACTGCACATGTGTGTGTGGATTAACAGTTCAAAGCTGGTCATCTCCCACACTCGCACTAGATGGAGACAGATGAAAGCTATGACCACCCTTTGAAAGAGAAGTTTTATGTGTAATGTCGTGACATGGGTTTCCACAGATGCCAGACTTAATATTGCTTTCGGGTTTGTGTGCCTCAATGTGGGTCAGAGATGAGAACAGTTTTATTGCTAAGAGAGCTTGACCTCTCCCGTTTGGACTCGAGCTCAAACTGTAATACAATTAAAGCTCTCAGAGCAAGAAGGAGCAGAGCGCAAAATAGAGGAAATGAAGCTCTGGACCTCAAAGGCATCAGGGAATGAGATGACATCAGTAAACCAATGTAAGCGGCATGTGTGGAGGAGTGCTAAGTTGATAGCGGGTGGAGCGTTCTATGAGTTGTCTGTGTTTCTTACATATAAGTCCGTAAGGCCTTTGAAGTCATTCTCTCTCAGCTCAGTGATGTGGTTGTTCTGAAGGTCCAGGAACTTGGTGTCTGGAGGAATGTTTCTTGGCACCTCCGTCAAACCTGAACACAGCACCAAGAAATACAAGAGTCGTTCTCCACCCAAAGCCTCCAGAAGTGACAGTCAAGCAGCCCTTTAAAACCAGCTTATTTTAAGTTGGCAAGCTCTTAGGATATCCTCCTCAGACACAGACAAAATAAATAGTCACAGTGTGTTTAAAAGCTCCATCAGCCCTGAAAATTAAACCAATGACCCTCCCACACAATCTCAAATTAGTACTTTGGTTCTCCTCATCTATTATTTCAATGAAAGGTGGATGTAGACACAACTATGGAGGTCACACACCAACGTCAATGTAGCATTAGAGGGAGGGGACACACACACATGCAAACAGTGTCAGAAATTCCTCTCAGACCAGATTGGGACACCAGATGTTTTCCCATCTGGTTACAATTGGACAGAAGTCACAGAGGATGAGAAATATACCCTCAGCAGATCACACATCAAGGAAAGGAGGAGGGCTTCATTTTGACACATACAAAAAATACAAGCTAAGTGTGTAAATGTGTGAGTTGCTTCTTTATGACTTGATATGTTTAATTAGACATAGCTTTATTAATCCCTTTGGGACACACCCTGGGGGAAATTAGGTACAAATCCAAAGCTACCTCCTATTTTTAACCTTGTGTTGTAGCAACTAGATATTAAACGCTAACAAGACGGTGCTTTGCAGAAACACCTGTGTTATGGTACTTGGTGAGGTTCAGGGAAATAACTCAGAACACAGAGAACAGTAGCCAATAGTCATTAACGGGTCCACATTACAGAGACGTGGTCAAGTGTATCAGACGTGGTAAGTGGATGTGTAACTTGGATCTGGACCAAGACCATAATTCAGTAAGACCCACTGGAAAGACAGCATCCGCTGTCCCACTGGGATCCAGCCAGTCACCAACCACATCTGACCCTCTGAGCGCTCACAGCAACGGTTAACTTTAGATGTGTGCTGTGCCGCGCCTGCGATGACACCCCACAGGATTGAACCCTCTGGCAGACCATAATGCTAAGAAAAATGACAACTTTATAGTGGAGATGAGCGCATTTGCCAGCAAATAAAACCCTTATGGACAAAAAGGATCCCATTTTCATTTAGAATATTTAGCCTAATCCATAAATTAGGCTATTTTTTTAATAATTTTATTTTGTAAAAAAATTCCTGCATTAAAGTTCTAAAGTATGCAGAATATCATCCAGTGGATTCTTGTACCAGGAAAAACAACCGTCCAGTCTGCACCTGTACTTTTCGCCTACAGGAAACCTCCAAACTTGCACCTTGAGCCTTCCTCCCATCCAGCAGACGCCATGAACAATCTCGACAAAAGAAAGAGCAGTTCCCCAAGACTCTGATTAAGCAAATCCTTTAAATCCTCTAAACCACAAGTCAGAGTTCTTCACTCAAATCTGCCACAAATCTGACATTTTAACCACCAACTGACAACATTCGCGCCCTCCAAAACCCCAGTTTGCCTCAATACAAATACTCAACATCATATTGGGATGCACACTAACAGGAGGCAGACGCCACTACCAAAATACATCTGTTCTAAATAAGCACTTGACATCTCCGAAATTATACGCTTCTACATTTGCCTGCCGCTAGAAGACCAGAGACAGTGAATATATGGAGCTAGTAGAATGATGATTTGACAGAATCATTATATCTAAACACAGGCCTCTTATTGGCGTTACACAGCAAGTAAAACACAGAGAAACGTAAGACTTATACAAGATGGGTTCCAAGAGAAGAGAGTTTATATTCGATTTTTTACAGAAATTAAATCAGGTATGTTATGTTAATATTAAAACGAGAAGGATGTAATCTTCTTCTAAAACTTTAAAACTTTGGTTTCAGGAAAACCATAAAAGCAACAATCCTAATCCTTTATCCAGACTCAGAAATGTTTCCTTAATCTCTCCAAAAACGTCTTTTCCTGTGTAGCTACTTGACATTTTTTTGAATTAAATGCATTCTTTTCCCTATCCTGGATTCAGAGTTTCTGTATGTGACCTGAAAGTAAAATAACCAATAAAATCCTCCATCTAAAAGGAAATCATCTTCCCTAAAAATGATCCTGTTGCTGGATAAGTACCTGTCACTCATCTACCCCGTCTTTCTTTGTAGATCAAACTCAACCCTTCCTCCCACGTTTTCTCTCCTTATTTAGTTTCATTTTTTCTCACACCACGTCGCCCTCAAACAAAGTCTGGAACACAAAATCCCTCAAAGAGATTCCTCTCCTTGTCAAAATACACCAGCATTACCCCAAAGGAGAAGTCCGTCCCCCGGCTTACAGAGCAAAGGAGGACTTAACCCCTTGGGTCATGCGAGATCCTCGGCTTCCCTCCCATGCACTCTTACTAACCCAGGTCGGAGCACTGGACGACCTTCCGCTGGCAGTGGCAGCCAAAGGGGCACACGGGCACGCCGGGAGGGGGGGTTGGGTCCATGGCAGAACCTTCTTCCACATCGTTCATCATTGCCATCTTCCCAATGTTCTCCATGCTGTCCAGGGAAAAGTCCCAGAAGCCTCTCTGCTCAAAGGGCAAAGCAGAGGACGGAGCGTGCAGCTGGAGCAAACACAGCAGCAGCAGGACGGAGCGAAGCAGCAACATCTTTGGATGGAGACACCTGAGAAAACACCCGGACAGAGAGGCGTCAGTTTCACCACACAAAAACCAACATTCTGGTAGATCTGACTGACATTAACGAGCACACGAACGAGAACCTCCGAGTTATGAAGCACAACTGTGTAGACGTTTTAATTTGTTTACTTTCAGTTTGAATGAAATGTGCCAATATCACCATGTCATCACTTAGCATTTTTATTTTGTATTTTCAATATTAAAGTAAGAAACATTGTGTCAAAAGGTAAGATCCAAACATCAAAGTGAGGATTTATGAAACACATTATTGAAGCAACTATAGAAATGTGTCTTATAGTGAACTAGTATGAAAAGAAAATTAAAAAATAAGCATAAAATGTCCTTCTTCTTAATCTCAAACCCAAATGTAAAAAAAAAGCACAGAGCAGGAATGAATGACACCAGGCAATTTACTGGTTAATCTAAGCATGTGGGTACAGTAGTCAAAAAATAATATGAAATGGTCTGCTTGTTCTTAATTACAAGGCCCTACTGTTTATACCACACCTTAGACGCAGACTGGAACTGGAGGCTGGTGAGGAGAAATGCCCTCATTCCCCCGTCACTTTTGCCAGGAATTGACCCTGAGAATAAAAGCCTCTTTAAACCGCACTAAAGTGTCCTCAAATGTGTGTCATGAGACGATCCCTTAGAGAAGTTAAACGAAAAAGAAATCACCTCAATGGGAAAAGTTTATTCCTGCAAGAGAGCTTTTGCAACAAAGCCACCATTGAAATCTGAGTTTGCAAATGCAGCCATGAAGCACACACAACATGATGTCACAGCCTTGCACAACACACACACTTAAAGGTGGCTGGAGTGTGTGCATAAATTTAAATATGTATAAATAAACATATTTTTTAATTGCAAAACTTTTTAACCTAGAGATTTTTTTCATTTTTTTTTTTTTATTACCTCCTAATCTCTTCAGAGTAATGAGGTTGTATGAAAATAATTCATTTTCTTAAGTGGAATTTATAAAAATGATCTTTAATGACATATTTATCTCTTTTGTTACAACAATCTAATGAAGGAAGTAGAAAAAGGAAAAGTAATGAAAAGTAGGAAATTATATTGATCAAAAGTAGTTTGTTTTTTTTAATTCAATAGAAAATATATTTTAGTCACAAGAATGTACGAATGCTTATTATTATGATTATTATAGAGCTAAAGTGGAAAAAAATAACTCATCTATAGGTTAAAAAATGTCCTAACTCTTATTTTAAATTCTTGATTCTTGACCTGCAGAACTCCTTTTTTTGCTTTTATTTGATGTTATAAAGTAGTATAAGGACAGCACAGTTTGGTGTGTGCATGATGTGAACCTGGCCTGGTAGTATGAAAACTGGCCTCTGCAGTCTGCTCCCTTTTATAAAAATAGCTGCCAAATTATACCATTTTGCAGTAAAGAAAAAAACACAGTTGGCCTCGGTTTGACCAGAAGAATGCAGCCAAAGGAGCACAACTAAAGCATATAGTGTCAGCATCACACAATGACTGTCAACGCATACAGAAACACAGAAAGACCCAGATTACACACAAAAGACACCACCAGGCTTATTTATATACCTGCAATTTCTGCAGATTATACTTTGCAATGTTATGACAACTGTGCCCATCTAAAAATCTGACTCAGGCTCTGACTAAAGACACTTTTTTATCTTTCTCTTTCAGAAAAGCTGAAAGTTTGTCACCAGCAAAAGGTTAATCTAACAAGAAGATGGAGTTAAATCCCACCATCAAGCATGTTTATCAGGCTCTGGTGTTTGTATTCATGAATTCCTCTTTTTTCCCTTCAATTTAGCTCCAAGCTGTCAAACATCCGGGGTTGAGATAAAAACAAACCAAGAGGTTTGCTCTTAATTGTTGTAGTTTCTCCCCCCCAAAGGCAAAGAGTGGTTTAATGGATGAAGGAATGAATGAATAAGAAGATATTTTAAAGTGTCATTGTGAGTTCACAGGGTGCAGTAGGGCGTCAGACCAAGAGATGGAAAGAGAAAAAAAGACTGTAGAATGACAATTAAGAGACTGACACACAACGATTGTGGGAGTTGTGTGTCGACAGAGGCCAGGAAATCCACATAGATATGACAGTGCATTTTTTTTCTTTATTCACGTTCTATGTGTTCAAACTAACCCATTTAGAAAGGCTGCAGTCACTTATCCAAAAATGAGACTATGCGGCGACCTAAATGCAAGTTTTTCGGCAAATTTGGCAGGTGGCTTCATAGGAGGCAGGAGTAGTCTATTTTACAATGGCCGTGGAAATTTTAAGAAAAAGATAAAGTGGACGATTTTTCTCTAAAGTTGACATCGATCAGTGACCGCCTGGGCGCCTGAGGCAGTCCAGTGAGAGACAGAGATGACGCCATTGCGTAATTGGGAGACAACTTGGGCAACAGCTCAGACGACAACTCGGGCGACCAATTGGGTGACAGCTCAGGCAACAGCTCAGAAAACCGCTCAGGCAACTACTCAGGTGACAGCTCTGGCGATAGCTCAGGCGATGGCTCGGGCGAAAACTCGGGCGACAACTTTGGTGACAGCTCTGGCGACAGCTCAGGCTTCAGTTCGGGTGACAGCTCAGGCGAAAGCTCAGGCGACAGCTCAGGCAACAACTCAAGCGACAACTCAGGCAACAACTTGGGAGACAGCTCAGGCAGCAACTCGGGCAACAGCTCAGGCGACAGCCCGGGCAACAGCTCGGGCGACAACTCGCGAGACAACACGGTGAACAGCTCAGGCAGCAACTCGGGCAACAGCTCGGGCAGCAACTCGGGCAACAGCTCAGACGACAACCCGGGCAACTGCTCGGGCGACAACTCGCGAGACAACACGGGCGACAGCTCAGGCAACAACTCAGGCAACAGCTCAGGCAATAACTTGGACAACAGCTGAGGCAACAGCTCAGGCGACATCCGAGACAACAACTCAGGTGACATCTCAAGCGACACCTCGGGCGATATCTCAGGCGACAACTCAGGCTACAACTAAGGCAGCAGCTCGGGAGACAGCTCTGGCGACAACTTGGGCTGCAGCTCAGGCAACAGCTCAAGCGACAGCTTGCGGACCAGCTTGGTCAATTACTTGTGGGACAACACGGGCGACAGCTCTGGCTACAGCTCAGGCGACAACTCGGGTGACAGCTCGACAACTCAGGCGACAACTCAGGCAACAACTTGGGCAACAGATATAAAAACCAGACCATTTTGAACATTTGGCGGCCGCCTGAATACCAGCTTTTACATTTATGACCATGCCAACAGTTTTTTATGAAATCATGAAATCTTAAAGATTCTACAGATGCCTCCCCATTGTTGTATTTGTGACTGTAGCATATCTTCAGAAAAATGCAGGTTGTTGTTTGTCTGGAAAATGATTAACCCAGACAAATTAAGAGTTTATAAATCCCAGTATCTCTTCAAACTGGTGCTTCCCATTTTTAAAAAAGAAACTGTTTCTTTCTTTCAGGACAATGTAGAAAACTACCCATAACGGTAAAAAGTAAATCCAACGACAATGGTGTTAGTCCTTCTCACAGTCACATTTCAAGATGGCTAGAACAAACAAACACAACCAAAGGCCTTTCGTTTATGAGTATCTAATACCACTGTGTTACTGCTTTACTCAAGAACAATAGAAGACACTATGCAACAGGCAAGAAAAATAAAGTACAAACCTAGACAATGCCGGATATATGGATGGGAAGCTGTTGATTGACCAAACAACACAATAGTCTTTGTGACTCCACCAACTTCAAAAAGAAAAAGCCTTCTCAAATGTTTTCTGTGCATGGGATTTCTGTGTGCACCATCCATCACAAACGCCCTGCACACCCTAAGCTTCAGTGAAATTATTTAAAGGTTCTAGTGAAACAGCTCAGACTACCTTTGTTAATCTTGTCGAGTGCTTATTCAAACTGTATAAACTCACTGCTCTACAAGAACTTTGTTCCTCCCACATTGTGGGCGGAAGAAAGAAAATAAATCTTTTCTTTTTTTGTCTAAATGAACTGAGATTAGTCAAAAAATAGCATTTTGTGCAAAATCATCAAATTCTCCATTAATCCAGCTTCATTGCTCCCTGCAAGCCAAATGCCTCACTGGCAGCGCTACAAACCCTCAAAGCTGCAGCTGACAAAACCCACCAGACCTGAAATTATTGATGAAGACGTGCAAAGCTGCCTCGTTTTGTAGCAAGTCATGCCACATGCTGTCTTCCTCACACTAGTGGAAGTGTGTGGGCACGTCGAGGTGGGGCAGGGAGCTCGCCACGTGCCAGCTGGCACCACAACACACGTGTATTGGCATCCGCCACGTCAACACTGAACCCCAACTCTGATCATCACACGGTGCAAAGGCTGACTCTGCACAAAACACTGGACAGACTCTTGATATAGTGTTGCATGGATATGAGGATGTATTTGCACAAAATTGAAAGAGTTTTGCTGCTCTGAGCTCAACAAATCCTGCAAGAAACTTTTATTCAAATATAGATAAAAATGCATAATGTTTCATCTGGAAAACATAATCTCACAAACTAGAAATGTGTAAATGAGTCAATTAAACAAATGTGCAGGGTTTTTTTTGCAAAAGCACTTCTTACTTTTTTTTTTTTTTTAGTGGGCCCTCTGCAGACATAAAGGCTGTTAGTGCTAGGCGGGTCCGGTGAGGGCACTCGGGTGGAGCTAACTGCCCATACAGCTGTAATTTTGTGACTTGTCTCTAAAAAAAGGACCTGCTTGGCAGCTCCTCTTGTGCCACTAAGCTTGGATGTGGTGGCAAAGCTGCTCAGTGGTATCAATATGAAACTGGACCTCTACTGAGAAGAGAAACACAAAGAGAAAGGAAAAAAATCTATTATAGAGTCTATGCCTGCAGGTAGATGGGCTTCAGACAAAAAAAATAAATAATTTTTTTGACAGTTTGAGAACAAAATAGGAAGTAGTAATATGAGTTGACCAAGAATGCAAACCTTAACCAAACCAGTTCTATATTAGTGCACTGAAAATAAGCAAAAATATGAAAATACATCATTAAAATAAAATGTATATTTTAGTAAACTCTGGGAAAAGGCCAGTGGACAAACAGGGAATGGGAATCACAGAGCAAACACTAGAAAGTGTGAGTTTGGTCAACCATGACTAATAGGCACACAGACTGGAAAACATACACATATATAGCCGCTTACTTTAGATGACTGAACATTTTCCAGTTAGGCTCCCAATTTTATTATAAGAAAAATAGTCATATGTCTGAACTCTTGTTTTTTAGGCACCAAGTCATCAGGATTTGCTGGAAAAAGGTCACCAAATAGAAAACAAACCTCTTCAAACTGATCTGTGTTTGAGATTAAAATGAAATAAGATCAGGATGCACAAAGATGAAGTCACAGCCAACCTGAACACTGCCGATTTTCAACAGGAGATTGTGCTCTTAAGTGAATTTAGTAGCAAATTACACTGAAATCATCTTCCCATATAAGTTGCATTCAGTTGTGTTTTTGAGCATTAATAGAATCAGTATAATAAATGTTTGATTTACTTGAGTGGCATTTTGGGCTGAATTTCTGCCATCTAGTGTTCGTTTCAAAGAATAGCATGTGAGTAAGGATGCAACAGGTTAAATTATTATTATTATATATCACTACATAATCATTAAATGCAACGTTTTTTTATTTTTTTCGGTGATATTCGCACGTGCGTAATTACGCACAAAAACATCCATATAAATGTTTAAGCCAAAGAAATGAACCTTTTTTGTCATATTCATTTATTGTATGGACAAATAGTTGATATTATTGCATAAAACAGTTATATCTGTGCAAATGTGACTAAAAAAAAAAAGAAAAGAAAATGCTTTAAAGTTGCCTACCTTTTGATAAGAAACGAGATATTAATTCCAAATTCTCCCCCCAAAAAAGTAAATTTCAGCGACTTTTCCTCTCTGGCAACGTCACTTTATTTTTATTTTTTCCTAAAATGCCATTCAATTCATGCAGAAGTGGAATGAATCCCAGTGATTCCGCTCCGGTACATCCAGACGCAGCTCCTGCAGAAGCGCGCTCTGCTCCGAAACGTGTCAGTGTGCGTCCCAGTCACGTCGTGGAGTTGAGCCCACGAAGTTAACAATCCAGCTGCTCCTGCTCTGTGTCGGATGGAGGAAAAGGAGGAAGAGGAGGAGGAGGAGGAGGAAACCGAGAAGCGCGTTTAATGAGTAAACAAATAAATATTATGACAGTGACACATTTCCACTGCCTCAAATGTGTCTGGACTGAAACAACAAAACCACTTCCAAAGTGCAGAGTTGGATTTGCTCATTTTTGTTTGCCAAAAACTCAAATTTAAAGGTGTTTTTCAGATAAAACAGGCCAAAAAAAACAAGTTATATAAGAAAATAGCCAAATTTTGATATAAAGTCCTAATATTTTCCAGTCAAGAGATCAAAGTTTTATTTTTTGCCCAACTCAATTTTTACATCTTAGTCCATTTAAAAAAAAATATTGCTATTTACTGCAATTATGAGTATAATCAGTTGAGCAAATACAAATAAAGATCACATTAAATGAGAGCCAATGTATTATTTCATATGGACCATTAGAAATACCAACAATATTCAACTTTCTTTGACCATTTTCTGGAAAAGTTTTTATTTGTTTTACTTTTTTTGCAAATGGTATGTTCCATTCCCCACACCCTGAATTTGTGTCCACTTTTTGCTGCTATAAATACAGAAATGTCCCCATTGTCCCCATCTTCCATCCTAAAGAGCGGAAGGACATTATGCTAATTTTTGGGTGGCATATTTTGTTCTTATATAGAGAAATAAAGGCAAAAGTGCACTTGCGTCTGAGGTCCCAGTGACTGAATACTTTTCTTTTCCAACCTGTCCTTCTTATCTGTGCACAAATAAGCAAAAAGTGAAAAAATAACAAACTTTTCGCATTTAGGAGAATGTTTTTTCCTTGGCGGTGACTTTGAAATGCCGACTTTCTTTCTTTCTTTTTACAACTATATATTGCAGAAAGAGCAAAGTTACAAGAAAGCCACAAGTCAAAAAATTCCAGGCATGTTTAAGCTTGAGCCCTTCACTGGAATTGTTGTTTTTGTCGTTTTTTATTTTCTGAGGGATTTTAAAACATAAAATCTTGTGTGTGTGTGTGTGTATGTGCATATTTTTAAACTGTTTTCTACTAAGTCCTGTTTGGGCAGGATCAAGTGTTCTTTTCCATTTTTCTCCCGCATTGCTGGCAATTCACCTCATCTGGGCACAATTTATTCGAGGAAATGTATTCTGAAAAACATTTAGAGATGTTTGTTTTATTAAAATGCTGGCAAGGATTTATATTGTGAGTACAAAATCCCTTCAAACCACTTTAATTGCTGTTCAAATCAATATCACCTCTGACTTTCTTACTGCAGCACCCAGAATAACAGGAGTATTGCAGGATGGATAAATGTCCATCAAGGGCAAAGGTTTTGATCTCTTATATTTTGCAGTTTTTCATTGCCTTTTTCACAGTTTCCTGTCTTTCTTTCATTTCGTTGATTCGATTTCTCTGTGTGCCCGTCTCCCTCTCGCTGTGGTTCACTTGATTATGGTGTTGGTCTGTAGCTCCAGGGCTTGGCATCCAAATTAAACTTTTTTTTCCTACTTAAGTGTTGAGCTAACGTGTCTCCAGAGATTAGCACACCCACTTGCTTTTTTTCAGATGCTGCCATCCTGTGAGTATTCCCTGGAGCTCCATGTGAGCCAAAGAGAGGACACCAATCTTAACATATATGTGGAATTATGTTGTGATTAATTTCCACACAATCCCATAGTTGATCACATACACTGGAAGCCTATAAGGGTTGTCTGCAAAAAAGCAAAATCTAAATTCCCAATTAGTTCGAGGAAGAGGCGTCCTCTTTTCATCATCTCCTGCAATGGTTTTTTTTAAGATCCTCATCAGAGTTCTTGGAAGAATTCCTTAGTACTTCTTCCTCGTGGTACTTTATATTTTATCAGTAAATTCCCAGCCCTCCAGTCCAATAACAAACACAGGAAGCTGCTGTCTCCGGGTAGAACAGACAGCACATGGGAAAAGAAAAGTTCGCCATTAATTTAAGGTCAACCGCTCACAAATGGGATCTGGCATTGGTTTGTTGTGATGTAAAACATCTGCTGCGTGTGATGGGATGTCACTTTAACTGTTTATTCATGTCACGAACATTATGATGGATGTCACTGAAGTGTCAGAGCTGCCAGATTGAAAATCCCCCCTCTGATGAGCAGTTAAGAAGGGTTTTAAGGGTTGAACATTAAGACTAATGCATCCATTTGTGCGGAGGCGGCAGAAAAGGAGCAGAAAAAAAGACTGATGCAACTTGGATGGTTTTATAGGGAGTTTTGGCTTAACTCGTAACATGCCGGAACTGTGGACTCACTTTGAATGGGGAGCTTCTTAGACAGTAATGTGCTATTTGCAAAATTACAGTACAATTATGGAGACTGCAAGCTGCACCGCATGCACAGGAATAAGAGCAGAAAGCTAACACAAGATTACATGCCTGAGCTCTGAGAGTGACATGAGTGAAGCTCTTTGGATCTGTTCAAGCATTTTGTTTAAATCACGCAGGCATGATGCAGCACATCGTTCACTTTTGTCACCACCTTTCTTCCAAATCTTTAAGATTCATTGCATTTTCTATATATGTTCCTCAAGCATTGGCAGGCTAAAGAAACTCAATTCTCTGCAGAAACTTTGCACATATAGTCTGTAAATTATGACTCTCTTAATTTAAAAAAAAGTATCATCTTGTGATTAAATGACAATATGTGAAATGTGTATAGTCTTACTCTATTAGGGAATTTTCTAATTCAGGAATACTCCACCATTTAAATTATTTTGCTTGTACCTCCACGTATTAAATTAGCTCCTTTGCCTTGATCTTAAAGTCTCACTCCAATCATCTTTTGATCTACGTTCAAATTTGCTGGTGAGTTATGGCCGGGACTGTTGGTATGAAGTAAGCCTGCCCCCACTTCCCCTTACAGCCCCTCACAACCCCAACAAAAAGAGCGAGAAATATTGGAGATATTAAGCCGAAGTTTTGAGCCTGATCCCACCGCAGACGAGGAAAACGAAGACGTGCATGGATCCAGTTACAGTATATGCAAGTATATGTACGTCACACCTACAAGCTTTTTTAAAATGTATTTTTTTGTCTGCTCCTAATTTACAATTATTTGAATAAATAAATACTCAGAAATGCAATTTTAAGCTTAAATGTTACATATACTCTATATTACCAAAAGTATTCTCTTGCCTGCCTTGACTCACATGTGAACTGAAGTGTCATCCCATTCTTAACCCATTGAGTTAAATATGATGTTGGTCCACCTTTTGTAGATTTTACAGCTTCAACTCTTCTGGGAAGACTGTCCACAAGGTTGTGAAGTGTATTTTTAGGAATTTTGACCATTCTTCCAAAAGTGCATTAGTCAGGTCACACACTGATGTTGGTGGAGAAGGTCTGGCTCTCAGTCTCCGCTCTAATTCATTCCAAAGGTGTTCTATGGAGTTCAGGTCAGGACTCTGTACAGGTCAGTCAAGTTCCTCCACACCAGACTTCGTCCACCATGTCTTTATGGACCTGGCTTTGTGCACTGGTGCACAGTCATGTTGGAAGAGGAAGGGGTCTGCTCCAAACTGTTCCCACAAGAGCATGGAGTTGTCCAAAATGTTTTGGTATCCTGAAGCATTCAAAGTTCCTTTCACTGGAACTAAAGGACTAAGCCCAACTCCTGAAAAACAAGTCCACACCGTCATTCCTCCTCCACCAAATTTCACTCAGCTCAATTGAGTCCCAAATGTATCGTCCTCCTGGCAACCTCCAAACTTAGACTCGTCCATCAGATTTTCAGATGGAAAAGCATAATTCATCCCTCCAGAGAAGGTTTCTCCACTGCTCTTGACTGTAGTGGTGGCGTGCTTTACACCACTGCATCCAATGCTTTGCATTTACAGGAGATGCAGATGCAGCTGCTTGGCCATGGAAACCCATTCCATGAAGTTCTCTGCATACTGTACTTGGGCAAATCTGAAGGTCATATGAAGTTTGGAGCTCTGGAAATGGCATATACTTGTATAGCGTTCGCTACCCTCCTTTGAGGGCCCAAAGCGGACACATTCACACACTGGTGGTGGCTCCGCTGCCGAACACTGGTGCCAACCTCCCACCAGAGGCAATTTAGGGTTAGGTGTTTTGCCCAAGGACACTTTGGGCAGGCAAGGTGGGAATCGAACCCACAATCTTTCGATTAGGAGTTGACCGTCCTACCGCTGCAGCACGGCCGACCCTGTACAGAAAGTCTGCAACCTGAGTTGCTGTTGTTTCCAAACTTTTCCAGTTTTGTTCTGATAGAGCTGACAGTTGACTGTGGAATATTTAGGAAGCTTCATGACTGGATTTACAGGTGGTATCTTATGTCAGTTCCATGCTGGAATTCACCGAACTCCTGAGAGCAAAACATTATTTCGCAAATAATTGTAAAGAAAACGTCTGCATGTCTGAGTGCTGGATTTGATACACCTGTGGCCAAGTGATGGGGACACCTGATTCTGATTATTTGGATGGGGGAGAGAATACTTTTGGTAATATAGTGTATATGTTGTCCATCATCAGAAAATGTCTCAGAAAATGTTAAAAACACTAGGAGCATGATTTTCATGGAAGTGGGTCCTTAACACTATAACCAGATTTGCATGATAGTTAGATTTCTCTGAATTCTAATGCCACAAGGCATAGATAATCACATTTTATTCTGCTGTGATATATAAACAAAAGAAGTTCAGTCTCAGGTATGATGAAAAAAATAATAAATCTACATTAAATTCTGTGATTCCTTCATCATTATCTTCTTTTCTGTTTCACAAACGTTCCTTTTCTTTTTCTGTACACTTCATTGAACTAAACTAAATGACTTCTCTTTTTCTCACTGGTCAGCCAGTGGACTTTCTGAGAACAATGGTTCATTTGTGCCATGTTGTTCGTCCCACAGCTCTACGTTTTCAGGAAACGTTCTTCATCTTTTTCTCATTTCCTCCCCTGCAAGCCCAATTACTCTACACAATCCTGCAGAGACTGATGTCACCTCTGAATGTTTGGAGGCCCTGACTGAGGCTCCTTTCACAGTCAGAGTCACAGTATGTTTGCTAATGAGCTGGTGGTGGATGTTTACGTTGGAGGTCATCTGGAAGATAAAGCGCCAGCAGCATGTTTACGTTCCTCTTCCTCGTGGAATCTTCAGATTTTTTTTCCTAGATGTGTAGGGACGTCTAAGACTAGACTGCTTCATGACTCACTTGTATATGTCACACCCCTAATTTATTCTACCTGATTAGAGGGCTCCTCCAGCAAACTTTGCAAGCACCTCAAATTTGGGTTCAAGACATGCTAATTCTTTTCAGGAGTAAAATTCCCAACGTATCACTTGTCTGGATGAATAGACAGAGTAAAACCATGTTTGAGCAGATCCAGATTCCACAGAGATGTAGCATTCTTTTGGATTTGCACCGCAATTATTTGAAAATCCCAAATTTGCTTTATTGCACGGTAATGTACAGCTACATAGTCACTTAAATTGGACTTGTGTTGGAACAAAACAAGTGTAGTTTGCAGATTTAAATTCTGACTCACAAAACAAGCATGATTAAATTACTTCTTGCAAACAACCCTGGAAGATTACAATGAAGCTGTAAAAACAAAATTTCAAGAAAAAAATGCTAAACTTGGTGTCATGATGATGCAGTAATGCTGAATTTCTTTGTTTGTTTGTTTTTTCAAGTATTTCCATCCTGTTTGTGCTGCTGTGGATACAGGATCAGTCCCTTGGCATCAATGATACAGGAGAAAGCCCTTGGGGGAATCGTCTCCACTTCAAGGAGATTATTTTCCAAGTGGACTGAAACCAAAGTGGATCCGGAATTACGAGGGTGGCACACTCCCCACGGTTTCATCAACCTGAAACCACAGCATTTTTAGATGAAATGCAGGCAGTAAACAATAAACATCAGTTAAAAAAGGGTCTTTAGGGAGCTGAAGTACTAGATTTACCTTATTTTGTTGCCGTCCAGTCTTAGCATCTGCAGGTTCTTAAACTGCCGGATGCATCGAGGAACCTCTTCAAGGTGGTTGTTGTCAAGCAGAAGCTCTTTCAGAGAGCGGTACGTGCCAACAAAAGCCCTTCGACCGATCCCGTTGTCTTTCAGTCCATTGTGAGATAGATGGAGGGCCTGCAGGCCCGGCTTCAGATGACGAAACAGGAATGAGGGGAGCTGACTGATGCGGTTGTGTTGCAAATTGAGTTTCCGAAGAGGACGTGGTAGATTAACTGGGATGGACATGAGCTGGTTGTAGGACAAGTCCAGAGCTTCTAGGGACCTGAGGAGAAGAAATTAATGAGATGTCTTAAAGGCAGGTTGTAAACTGTAATATCTCTTCAGTGTAAAAACGAACAAAATTCTCAATTTTGTAGATGTCAAAAATATGTATTTCCCAACTCCTGAGCAGGAATATGAGTCTTTAAAGAGTTCCAGGTCTCCAGGATACATATTATAATGAGTGCCTGAGAGTGTTCTCTGCAGATCCCATGTTTTAAAGTTGATGGACTCCTGCACAGCTCCGCTGGAGAGGTTGGAAAAACAATGCTGCTATAGTATTAATATGGAGTAACAGGGAAAAAAACTAGAATCCAGGGGGTTGCAGTTACAGAGCGTGGTAGTTGGACTGAGAGTTTGCAGCTAAGTGGCAGATAAGAACAATATAAATGTTTGGTTTGTAGGAAAAGTACAATGGGGGTTGGGGGAATTGGTTGTTGTTGGAGGATCTTGCACAGCTGTTCTGAGTTTCCAGAACAGTTCACAGCAGGAGGGATCATTCATATTCTGTTCTCCTTCAGCAACAATGAGACCGGCCACGGTACATTTAACAAACCAATAACAACGTGTGACCCAAACTACTAGATAGAAAAAAAGTAGGGATTATGGAGGACTGTGTTAAATTGCAAGGTTTTATTACTCAACTTCTATAAGGCCCGAGGGACTGCCCACATTTGTACGGACAAAGTTGTTTTTGAATTGTATTTCTAAAAGTGATGTGTCTTGGAAAGGTCAGTGAGATCCCTAAAACATAATTTCAGATCCATTTGGCAAATAGCAAACCTTAGGGGAGCTTCAAGAGTATAACACATTCCTTTCTGCTTAACAAAGTTGCAGCGCGTTGGTGAAATCTTAAATATATTCCTGTATTTTCCAGAGTAAACTGTAAATCACTTTTTTTGTATAGTTTGGCCGGGTGTGTAACTTGTACTTTAGTGCGAATTGTATGGGATTTTTTTTTTTACAAATAAATTGCAGCAACCTCTAGAAGGCGCTGTAGCTGTGTGTAATGACAGAAGAAGAAGCCCCGCTGATGCTGCATTCACACCGGCCACATGGTGCGTTCAAGAACCCGCACTATGGGGTTTCATAAATGTGCATCCAGGAAGTGGTGTTCACACCAGACCAAGGCCACACACGCAGCAGGGAGGGACTTCTTCTTCTTTTGTCTTTTTACTGTTTAGCAGGGCTCGTCCGCCACCTACAATAGGTGGAGGGTCGGTGCGCAAAGTCAAAGCGGTGCAAATCTTGCTCCAGACCTTCTTTTTTACCTGATTGGTGGTATATATATATATATATATATATAGCCTATGTATTATACAACAGCATATATTTAGTTTATTGATGTATTCTATATTTGCCTTTCATGAAATGACCGTTCTTTGTCCAATATTTGTTGAAAAAAAATTCCTAAAGCACAACTTGTGCATGACTCTGGAAGGATTTATAAAATAAGGTACCTAAAACAAAGCCAATACTCAATGAAGTCTTAGTAAGTGAAGAAAAGAATGTCACAAAAACACATCAGCAAGTGACCCAGAAAGACCTTTTGTTTTTTTCCCTGCAGTGGCAGATGGGAGTTTCTATTATAAAAGGCATGAAAATGTCAAAATGTCAGACTTGTGTGCTCAGGATTTGTACTCCTTAACTTTGCCAGGAACTCAGCGGCAGTCCGTCCCTGTGTAGATCTCCACATGGTATTAATGAGCAGAGGGACACACAGTCCTCTCTTCTCAAGGCCCCCCAACTTCTACACTCCCACTGGTGCTTCTACGCAAATTCACACTTTTGCACGCACACACAACTGGGCAGGATAATGTGATGCAGAGAAACTAGGGTCAATAAATGTTCTCACAAATAGCCTTGTGACAAAATATGTTAATTTGAGGAGCCTAACATACTTTTACGACTTGTGTTTGGCAATACTTGCTCTGTGATTGATTATAAAATCTGCCCCAGTGGATATGAAGCAATAACCCCAAATCAAATTCATCTCAGAACGGTCTGTTTTGACCATGGTTTTGAGCATGGAGCGGCCATCAAGCTGATGGCACAGCAACAATAATTAGAAACGCACACAGCTCCATCTGTGCTGACCCCGCCTTGCCAGCGCCACACATGCTGGATCAAGAACGTTGGCAGCCGAGTCAGAGGAGGTGTGCCAGACGCAGGAGCCGAGCCAATGAAACTGGAGAAACTGCGTTTGCCAGATTGACCGAGAAAAAGATTTCTTTTTTGACATGCAGACCCAGCACGGATGGATGATGGCGGGTCATTCCTTCTTCGTTTATTAAAGCAACCTGTGAACTTCTACGCTCAATGAAATATTGACATTGACCAGCATCTGGATGTCGTTTGAGCAATTTGTTAATGCTGAAAGTTGCTTGGAAGCAAATTTGAATTCATGTAAAGCTGGTGCAACGTAAGAACAATCTTATTTTTAGGGTTACACTGTAGTAGTGGTTAGGCAGTGAATGGGTAGTCATTCAGAATGGTAAGGAGAGAGGGCAGAAACGAAATCCTCTCTGTCAATAGTAAACTCGTAAAAATCCTTGCAAAGATAATTACTTAATGCTACAAGAGTGGCGTTTACACTACAGCTTGTTTTGCTGTCAGTAAAAGCTAATCAAAGGAGCTTTGTGCTTTGCCATTTCATTACAGATTACAGAGAGACATGTCCCAACACATAAACACACACAAACACACACGTCTTGGGTGGGATGATCACCAAACCATTACTTTTATGTCGTATAATTTACAAGTAATCTACACAGATGTCAAATGATGGCCTGTTTTGCTAAATTACATCATTAATCAAAAGAATGAGAGTAAATTGAGTTTCCTCATGCTCTGTCTCTCCCACCAAAAACACACTAAACACCCAGCAGTTATTCAGGAAAACAAGTCCAGTTGTAAATTTCTCAAGACAGGCTGTCAAATGTAGAAATTAGGTCAAATTAACCAAAATCATTTATGAAAAAAGTCGATTTTTTTATGCTGCAGTGATGTATATGTGGACTAAGTGCAGCAGACTGGTCTGGAAAATAAAGTAATGTGGAGACAGAAAGACCTCTCACTGTTAGGCACAGGAGTGGATAAGTCATGGTCAGGGCTGGTGCTACAGACAATCCTTCATTGATGACAAAAGGTTGAATTGAAATCGATAAAAGAAAATAGTGAAAGCATGTATTGCTTTATCTCTAAAAAGGCTGCAAAAGAGCAAATATATTGATGAAATGCTTCTAGAAATCCCTGTTATTGGTTCATATGTACAATCTGTTTAAAACCTCACAGAGCTGGAAACTATGCACAGAATTATTGTTTTCTTCTTACTGGAGGGAAA
>NC_050518.1:10002174-10005237 GCF_002922805.2 Oryzias melastigma | reverse complement strand
AAAAAAACAACTTATTAGCTGTCATTATAGGTAAATCCTTCAAATGTTTTAATATCCAAACAATTACTTTCAACTCTTCCACTTTTTTTGTTAAAATTACAGAAAGAATTCAGACTTTTTTTTTTTAGTTTGCAAAAAAAAGCTAATTTCCATTGAGCAGGAAATGACTTTTTCCTGCTACAGTAAGGAGGTAGCTGCTTACTTTAGCCCCACAGCACCTGCCGACTCTAAACTCTACAATAGAAAACAATAACACTAACTGTACCACAGGAAAAACAGGCAGGCCGTTCAATAATTAGAGCTTGTTTACTTTCAGTCTTTTATTCCCATTGTTCTTCTGCATTTAAGTCTTTCACCGCTCGCCTTAACTAAACTACTTAATTGAAATAGCTATTTATTATGATTATGTGTTTTTTTTATAAACTTCTTTTTCTGTGGGGTTTTCCAAGGTTAATCAAGTAAGAGTTTGAAGTCTTTGTATGTCTTAAAAAACTTTAGATGACTAAAAAGAGTATTTTAAAGCCCATTTTAGAAGTTTGACCTCAATTTATGTTTTTAAGGCCCATTCAACTAATTTCTTATGAATTGAAATCTCAAAAGGTCTAACTAATGGTAACTATAAGCTCTAAGAATTTATGAAGTTTTGCAAAAGTTTTGTGGACTGTATCTACCTAACTTTAGTGCTTTGTCCTTTTGTGTAGTTCATAAAAAGAATCCTCAAGTTCTTCTCCTGCACTCTTTCACAAAGACTTCCATCTTTCCTTTTTGCTGTAAGCTCCCACTGCGGTTCACAGGGAGCACAAGGAGCAGAATAAAACCCAGTGCTTCTACTATTTTTAAACACACAAAGCACACAGACAAGCACACTGCCGCCGCCTTCCAGACTCAATCATCTGCCTGCTGCTTGGTGTACAAAGTGTCATAATTCAATCAGAGTATCTTATTTTAAAAAGGACCTAAGCCTAAATCACCTCTAAATAATGATGAGAAGACTGTACTATTCTGTCAGAAAACTGTTTTGTCTTTCATGGAAAAAGTATTTTTTTCAAAACCCAAAAAGTTCCAAACATGACTTGGTTTAAGCTCTCTAGTGGAGAACACTGCTCTCTTGTGGTGGAACTGTGAAACTGCAGAACGTACTTCAGTCGGATCCAGGCATCTGAAGCAATGGCTTGCTCATAAATGTGGTTGTGACTCAGGTCCAGCTCTTTCAGATGAATGCAATCCCTCAGCGCTTCTCCTCTCACTTCATAGATCTGATTTTTCTTGATTTTGAGCACCTATGAAAATATAAAAGAATACGGACAAAAAGCACTACTTGTTAATGGGGGTTAGCAATTGCATGTTATGAAAAATGTGACTCTTGTAGAGTTTTCCAACTTTAAAAAGACATTGAAGTAAAAGAAGACACACCTAAAGCCTTTCAAATTCCTTGCTAACTTTTTGTTTTCTTTGGGCAGTTAAAAGCAAGTCAGGCACTTATCTATAGTGATAGTTAACACAACACAATGCTTCACTTCCTATTCTTTTCAGTGAGAAATTATCATCATGTAGCTTGCTTTCAGAGATCACCCCAAAAACAACAATTGTAACCTGCCCCTTCTCATAAGGTCACAAGTTCTCCTGGGGAGGTTAGACGGCAACACACCTGAAGAGAGGCTGGAAGGCCCAGTGGGATGGAACTGAACAGGTTTCTGTCCAGATGCAGGAACAAAAGGCTCTGCAAGGGGCTGAAAGCTGAAGGGGAAACACTGCCCTCATGGAGGATATTGTCTTGCAGTTCCAGATTCAGCAGGTTTCCAAGACCTAACATAAAACAGCAAACATCAGTATCTTTACAAATGTGGCTGTTTTTGTCACCCACATTTATCTGTTTTTACAAGGACATCCCATAATCCGTTGTTTTTCTTTTCTACAGCCTAACAAAACAGGAAATGGGATACTTATGTAACTTTATAGTCACATTACCATGTACACAAACATTCACACAATAATGGCAGCTCTGCTGCCGAACACTGGCGCCAACCTATAACTACCAGGAGGAAGGTGGGGATCAGTGTCTTGTCCAAGGACACTGTAACACATAGGCAAGCGGGGCAAGAACCGAACCTGTGATCTTCTGATCAGAGGGGCCTATAATATATTCAGATGATTGTTAATCATCTTGGTATACTCTGGATTTTTGGTGCGGGTGGTTTTTCTTTTGGTGATGATGGTCTGAACATCCTTGCATCTTTGGGATTGTTTAATGACAATGATTCTTTCCTGATGATAATCGTCTGAAATTTAAGTACATCACTGATCTTAAAAAATGCTTACTAACCTAAATCTACGATTGTAGGGTATAAATATTTGATAATAAGTCCTGAACCGGATGTTGATAGTTTATGTAAAGAAAATACAGAAGTAAGGTTGAGCCGGGGTGGGATTATATAAGTTCGCTTCCTCCCACTCCCTTTCAAGCGATCAAATTGTGCTTGATAATGCAAGAATGTAAGATGTTATTCTATGTATTATTACCTGATTGCTTGAAATAAACAATTTCCTTCATTCACTGTATGGAGAAAATTTCACACTTTAGCACCAAACCTGACCTATGTTTTTTTAACAGTCAAATGTTCTCACAAAGGTTGTGGTCCTTGAGTGATTATGGATTCTACTTGAAGCATGCATTACAAGAAATTAAATACAAGTACGCTCACTTTAGGTATACCTTTAAAACAGTCAGGCGTGAGTCCACTGAGCTTGTTGTTGTTGATCTTGAGCTCTTCCAGAGATGGTGGGAGTGCAGGTATCCTAGTGATCTGGTTGTCTGCTAGATTCAGCTTCTTCAAAGATGTCAGGTTCTATGAGACAAACATAACAAAATTTAATAAACACACTAAGTTTGAGTTCACTGAAACAGATTTAAGAGTGTGAAACCTTTTTTGCATCATAGCGTATGTTTCAGTTCAGCCACCGTGGGCGGCTTTTCTTTGACTTGCTGCATTGGTCTATGAATAAAAGCAGTGGACACAACGTTTGCTGTGTCCCTCTTGCCAGTCCACCACTCCTCTATCATTA
>NC_050518.1:9998152-10001182 GCF_002922805.2 Oryzias melastigma | reverse complement strand
ATGAAATTGTGCTTGATAATGTAGGAATGTAAGATGTTATTCTACGTATTATTACCTGATTGCTTGAAATAAACAATTTCCTTCATTCACTGTATGGAGAAAAATGAAATATTCTAATTTCACACTTTAGCACCAAACCTGACCTATGTTTTTTTAAACAGTCAAATGTTCTCACAAAGGTTGTGGTCCTTGAGTGATTATGGATTCTACTTGAAGCATGTCTTACAAGATATTAAATACAAATACTCTCACTTTAGGTATACCTTTAAAACAGTCAGGCGTGAGTCCGCTGAGCTTGTTGTTGTTGATCTTGAGCTCTTCTAGAGATGGTGGGAGTGCAGGTATCCTAGTGATCTGGTTGTCTGCTAGATTCAGCTTCTTCAAAGATGTCAGGTTCTATGACACGTACATAACAAAATATTAATAAACCCACTAAGTTTGAGTTCACTGAATCACACAGATTTAAGAGTGTGAAACCTTTTTGCATCATGGCGTATGTTTCAGTTCAGCCACCGTGGGCGGCTTTTCTTTGACTTGCTGCATTGGTCTATGAATAAAAGCAGCGGACACAACGTTTGCTGTGTCCCTCTTGCCAGTCCACCACTCCTCTATCATTATGTTCATGTTATGAGAAAAATGGAGAAAAAAATATTCCTCCAAAAATAATTCTCTTTTATTCGTCACATCCTTGGTGCAGCTGTTTTCCAGCAGGCTCATCCAGTCAGCATGTGACGGTTTATCATCTAAGCCGCAGGACGGCTGGTGGTTGCCTGAGAGTGGTCAGGATCTGACATTAGCCTGTGATCATTTAGATGTTATTCCAGGGATATTCTGAGGAGGGATTTGTTAATGCAATTTTAGAACTTCTATGTTATAGTTATAATTAAAGATTTGATCTGCTATTTATTTTATTTGATGCAAAATGACTAAAAAAAGCGTTATATCTGAGGATTTCCATGTGTCCTGGAAGATTTGCTTATTTTTTTACATGTTCAGAAAGACTGCGCTAAAGCTGGAATTACAGTTAGGAGTTACTGGTGAGACTTTATAAGACAATGGCAATTTAATGTACAAAAATTAAGGGTTTCTTTTGTATATTAGATTTTTTTTAAATATGCTTTTTCCTTCTAATACTCTTCGTAGAAACAAACTAAATTACTTGTTTCCTTTATAAGGTAAAAGGGGAGTAGTTGTAATAACCAAAAGCCTTTTTTTCCAGTTTCTTTGTCCAAAGAATAAATAAAGAAACAAAAGGTTACAGTTGCATTGCTGGCTGGACTGGAACTGCAGGTCTGAAACAGTTTCCAGAAAGCTGTGGGACTTACAAACAGCGGTTTCTGGCTGAACGACTCATCACCCAGTTCATTCTGGCTCAGGTCCAATGTCTCCAGACTCGGCACACCAAGGAAAGCATGAGCAGTGATGACGCTGATCTTATTCCCTTTGAAGAAAAACCATATTAAACAACAAAACTAGCCTGAAAGTGTCAAGATTGTATAAGGCTAACGTGACGTGTTTGTGCTTAAATGTGATGGGATTGCAGGTCAAATTGTATTTAGCGGGAAGTAAAGTGCTCCTGCAAACAATTGGAGGAAAAAAAAAGTCTTTAATTATGGGATCTAAAGCCTCTCAGGACTGCTTGCGGCAGCTGAAAAGGTAAATGGCTGACGTGATTTCAAAGAGATTCTATAAGAAAACATGTTCTTTTATGAAACTTATTGATGCACACACATGCAACGTCCAGCTTCGTGGCCTGCGGGTACTGGAGGAACGGCAGCTGGGTCAGGCCGACACCTCTGCAGCTGATTTCTATGTCTGCAATCTGACACTCAACAGGAGGCCACGTCACGTTGGCATTCGTCTCTGTCTGATTGCTGGGTGCTTCAGTTGGCTCCTCTTCTTCCTCCTCCTCTTCTTCTTCTTCTCCCTCTCCCTCTCCCTCTCCCTCTTCTTCCTCTTCTTCTTCTTCCTCCTGGCCCACAGACACACACATCACAGAAAATAAATCAATTTCATACAATTTTAAAGGATAAATAAATGCTTGACAGCTGACACCTCTTCTTCTTCCTCCTCCTCGTCATCATCATCTTCTTCCTCTTCATCATCATCATCTTCCTCCTCATCGTCATCATCTTCTTCCTCCTCCTTTTGGGTCCTTCCGAGGTCCATCAGAGTTCTCTTCTGTGTGTGAAGCTCTTTCAGTGCACCCATCAGAGCACTCGTCTCCATCTCAGCTTTTCCACGTTTTCTCCAGCCCATCAGAGGTCGGCCCAGGCCTGCCTGCAGAGATGTCAAAAAACGAAAAAATGTGAACAAACACAAACTAAAATCAAGTCAGTGCCAAAAAACGTTATTCCCTCTATTTAATATTCCACATTTTGTTTGGGTTTTTGAGCTCTCACCATTCTATAAATGGCGCTCTCTACAGGAGCAGCATGGTATCTCCGGCCCCAAGCGCTTCTCCTCCCTCTGCTGGCCTCAGGACTTTTTAGATCCGTTTGCATCAGCTTTTCTGTGTTTTCTGCATCCATTTGGACCTCCACATTTTCATTCTCTTCTTCCCCATGAAATCAGAATATTTAAAAGAAAATTGTATTTATGGAAAACATGTAAATATACTTTCATTTTTGTTGTAACTTGGAGGTTTTCTTGTTGTAAAATTGAGAAAATAAAAACAAAAATAAAAAAAAATCAAATTACAATAAAACTGGATGAGAAAAACATCATTAAGAGATATTGCTTTATTTTAGAGGCTTCACAAAGATAGAAAACAACTAAATAAATAAAGTAAAACAAAAATGTATAAAATCACAAGACACATCATGAATACTCACCAGTTGTGTCCACTAGTTTCACTCTTGTATCAATCCCAGGAGGGAAAATGTCGATTTTTTCCACTTCAGGAGACTCTGAGATTTCCAAGATCATGTTCGTATCATTCAAGGAGCCCCCAGTCAATGAAATTTGGCCACAAAGACAAAAAAGGAAAAACGAAATCGGCTGCATTTTTTTTTCTTTTTCCTCAGAGAT
>NC_050518.1:9995603-9998011 GCF_002922805.2 Oryzias melastigma | reverse complement strand
CTCCTGGTCTATTATAGTGATACTTGAGCTTATTTTACAGACTACTTTGAGAAAAATGAGAGGGTTAAAGGATCCTCTAGGAGGTGGAGAAGTCCAAAAAAATAAACTCTCAGTGCTAATAAAGGCCTTCGATCATCACAGCGTGAAATACACAGACACGCCCCGCTTCTTCTCGTCTCCTCTTCCCGGCACTGAATAGACAGCCCTATTTTAGAGGGGATGCTGACAAAGAAGAGGAAAAAAGTGGAGAACAGTCAGTTCATGCTCATGTGAAAGATTCTAGTTGGGCAGGTCTGTGTTAAGAAACTTAAGGGTTTACTGTTACTTTTCCTTTTTTTTTTTTACTTGACTGAATCATAATGTTGTAAGTTTACATGGATTTTTTTCAGGGGAAGATGGGGTTGACAGTTCAAGACAGAGTCAGGCATGTTTGACATCTACATATGAAGATAAACATGAACTTGAGGAGAGGACAAAGGCGCCATTTCTACACTCTGTAGACACAGGGTGTTCCTGAAGTATGTCATGTGGAAAGAAAATACGAATTTAAGAGATACAACCTGCTAAAGATCTTTTTTATTTACTCAAAACATGTGAACTCCTTGTGTCAAAAGATGCTAAACATTTTCATTTTTCAGCAAAAGTACCAACTAAGCCCTATACCTATGAATTAAACTGTGGCCCAAAGTAGGGATTTGTTTTTCTGCACCTGAGCATCATGTTGACACAGAGACGGCACCCAAATCTAGACGTACTCCAAATGGTGTACTGGACAACCTGACACCAAACACTGAAACCCTCAGGAGGTCCTGATGTCCTCCTGTGAGGTAGACAGTCATGTGTCCAAGGATGATATATTTAAATGTTGACAGGAAGGTGCAATTAACCACCAACTACATTCGACACTCTCTGAAACCTCAGCTTGACAGCATCCTGATTCAGAAAAATGATGCTTAGTCTAGGATTTTCAAAAACATCTGACATTTAAATTAAAATTTCTTGATTTTTTTGGTCAGATTAAGAGAGCACTGGGTATGGAAGGTATATAGAGAGGCAAAAAGGTATTTAGTTAGCTACCAATTGTGCATGTTCTCCCACTTAAAAAGGTGAGAGAGGTCTGTAATTTTCATCATTGGTATACCCCAACAATGAGAGACAAAAGGAGAAAAAAAATCTAGAAAATCATTTTGATTTTTGAAGAATGTATTTGTAAATTATGGTGGAAAATAAGTTTTTGGTCAATAACAAAAGTTCAACTCAATACTTTGTTATATTCCCTTTGTTGGCAATGACAACAGTCAAATGTTTTCTGTAAGTCTTCACAAGGTTTTCACAAACTGTTGCTGGTATTTTGGTCCATTCCTCCATACAGATCTCCTCTACAGCAGTGATGTTTTGGGGCTGCGCTGGGCAACACAGACTTTTAACTCCCTCCAAAGATTTTCTATGGGGTTGAGATCTGGAGACTGGCTAGACAACCCCAGGACCTTGAAATGCTTCTTTCAAAGCCACTGCTTTGTTACCCGGGCAGTGTGTTTGGGATGATTGTCATGCTGATGGACTCAGCCACCTTCCATCTTCAATGTCTTTGCTGATGGAAGGTTTTCACCCTAAATCTGATGATACATGGCCCTATGCATTCTTCCCTTCTTCATCCCCTTTGCTCAAAAACAACTCCAAATCATGATGTTTCCACCCCATGCTTTACAGTAGGTATGGTGTTCTTTGGATCCAACTCAGCATTCTTTCCCCTCCAAACACGAACAGAGTTCTTACCAGAAAGTTGTATTTTGTTTTAATCTGACCATAGAACATTTTCCCCCAATCCTCTTCTGGATCATCCAAATGCTCTCGAGCAAACTTTAGACAGGCCTGAACATGGACTGGTTTTAGCAGGACTCGTCTGGCACTACAGGTTTTGTGTCCCTGGCAGCGTAGTGTGTTACTAATGGTAGCTTTTGTTACTTTGGTCCCAGCTCTCTGCAGGTCATTCACTAGGTCCCACCCATGTGGTTCAGGGATTTTTGTTCACCACCCCTGTGATCATTTTGACCCCATGGGGGTAGATCTTGCGGGGAGCCCCAAATCAAGGGAGACCATCTGTATTCTTTTTATGTCTTCCATTTCCTAATAATTGCTCCCACACTTGATTTCTTCACACCAAGCTGCTTACTTTTAGCAGATTCAGTCTTCCCAGCCTGGTGCAGGTCAACAATTTTGTTTCTGGTGTCCTTAAACAGCTCTTTGGTCTTGGTCATAGTGGAGTTTGGAGTGTGACTGTTTGAGGTTGTGGACAGGTGTCTTTTATATAGATAACGAGTTCAAACAGGTGTCATTAATACAGGTAATGAGTGGAAGACAGAGGATCCTCTTACAGAGGAAGTTACAAGTCTGGGAGAGACAGAAAT
>NC_050518.1:9951638-9994864 GCF_002922805.2 Oryzias melastigma | reverse complement strand
TTCCTAATAATTGCTCCCACACTTGATTTCTTCACACCAAGCTGCTTACTTTTAGCAGATTCAGTCTTCCCAGCCCGGTGCAGGTCAACAATTTTGTTTCTGGTGTCCTTAAACAGCTCTTTGGTCTTGGTCACAGTGGAGTTTGGAGTGTGACTGTTTGAGGTTGTGGACAGGTGTCTTTTATTTAGATAACGAGTTCAAACAGGTGTTATTAATACAGGTAACGAGTAGAGGACAGAGGATCCTCTACAGAGGAAGTTACAAGTCTGTGAGAGACAGAAATCTTGTTTGGAGGTGACCAAATACTTATTTTCCACCATAATTTACAAATAAACTCTTTAAAAATTAGTTATTTTTCCCTCATAGTTGAGGTATACCTATGATGAAAATTACAGATATCTCATCTTTTTAAGTGAGAGAACATGCACACATGTGTCCGACTAAATACTTTTTCCCCCATTTAATGAATAAGATCCTCATGAGATCTCTCTGTAATTGATAGCATTTATTTGTACCACATCAACCATCAGTGAGTCGCAGTGCTAAATTTAAAGACCACAAACACGACTAATATCACCAAACGTTTTTTATTCAGCACATCACAGCAACAGAATGACTCTAGACACAAATGGAAATGTAAAACGGCTGGTTGGGTTCGTTAACCTTCGGTCTGAAAACTGATTTTACCAGATTCCTTTGAGTGACAGGGAAGTGCTGGAAAAGGAAATATGGAAAACAAGGAATGAAAAGGATGCTGGTCAGAATGTCACAGACAGCGTGGCCTTTAAGCTTACTTTAGATAAAAGTTGAAGCATGTTCCAGTGATACTATAGTGCACACACCTCCAGCAAAACTGGATTTTAGTAGTTTAAAACAAAACTTAAAGAACTGCAGTCACCTTTGCAAAAGTAAAACTGGGTTAGTACACTACAGGTTTACGGTCACTGGGTGGCAGCGTAGCAATGAGCGGTATCAAGATTATGGAAGGGTCATTTGCAGGGGAACCAGAATGGATGAAGTATCCTCAGTTTGCGAAGGTCTGGCGGACGGCGGCGGCGATGTTTTTGGCGCTGATCCCAAACATGTCCAAGAGCTCTTGGGGCTTTCCACTGCGGGGAATGTCTGTCACTGCCAGACGGGTCACAACAATCCCAGGCTCCTGACCCACTGCAGATAAGACGGCTTCACCCAGACCACCTTAAAAACAGAAAGAGAGGACAGTTTTGACATCAAACGCCATTTATTCTGATTTAACAATCAAAATATACAAAGATGAAAGGTAGAAAAGTAAACAAACTTGTTTGAACTACTTCCATCCTAGTTAACACCTGTGTTTGATCAACGTTTAAAGCTGTACTGATGAGGCTGAAGTACTTGTTTTATTAAGTTCAAAGGAGACTTGAGATGAAGCCAAGTGTGCAGGTGAAAGCTAGTAAAACAGGTGTGCAGGGAACACACCGGCAGTCTTCTGAGGAGCCAGTGAGCAAACAACCTTATTTTTAAATGTGATTCTTTTAATATTATAATTCATGAAAACTAAAGAGGAAAAGGTGCATTTATTTTACAGATTGTAAACACAATAAAAATGTAATAAAAAAAAGATTTTTACATTTCTGTGCCAATGTGATTAATTTGCCTCTTTTAAATATTTTAACAGAAACAGTAAAGCACATAGGCCTACCCTCCTTGTAGTGATCCTCCACAGTGATAATCTGTCCACCAGTGGCTCTGGCACTGGCCAGAATAGTAGCTGCATCCAGGGGTTTGATGGTAAAGGGGTCAATCACACGGATATTTTTTCCTAAAGAAGTACGATACGAGAAAGAAAAAAAAAAGAAGAATGAATTAAGGGAAATTTATTTTAGAAATAGGTGTAGGTTCACACCACTACCAGCAGGGGGCAGTGTAGACATACCTTCTTTTTTAAGCATTTCGGCAGCAGTCAGAGCTTCATGCAGAGTAACACCAGCTCCAACAACAGTCACCACATCGTTGTCAGATTGAAGTACCACCTATGAAATGAACACAACAGTTCATAACATATACTGGAACAGTTTATTGAACTGTAATTACCAACAAAATAATACATTCTAAAGAAAACAGCTGTTACCTTGGCTTCACCCACTTCAAACTTCTCATCTGGGGAGTAGATGATGGAAGTATCTGGTCTGCTGGTTCGAATAAAACAAATTCCCTGACAGACAGCAGAGAAAGACGCACGTTACTTCATGACTACTGTTGCGACATTTACTGGACACGCGGGAGGCTGGCGCCTAACCTTTGTGTTGGCTGCTAGTTCAACGGCCTTCTCTGTTGACACTCCATCACTGGGATAAAAGACTGTACACGTTGGTATGGCGCGGAAAAGGGCCAAGTCCTCCAGAGCCATCTGCGATGGACCGTCCTCACCTGGATAACAAAGACAAGCTGGGCTGTCAAATAGTCTACTGTTACCTCTAAAATTATTTATTAGGGAGCAAACAAACACAAATTGTGATTTAAACTCTTTATGACAAAGACTTTACTTTGAGATTTCTCTAAAATGTTGGAATAATAAAAAAGAGAAGACAATGCATCCATTTAGTGTGAAATATTACCAATGGAGACTCCGCAGTGAGAGCCCACCAGGTTGACATTGGTCTGAGAAATGGCCCCCATACGGATCTGATCATACGCTCTGGAGAGGAACGCTGCAAAGGTGCTGGCAAATGCGACAGTGCGATCACGCGTAGCACAGCCAATAGCAACTCCTACCTGCAATCAAGAACAGCTCTACAGGTTAATGTGTGAACAGCAGAAGTAAAGCAGTCGGCTCAGCCTACAGACTAAAAACTGTCACCAGTAAAAATGGAAACTCCAAAGCAGTTCAATAGATCTGTAGATTCTAGTGGTAGAGAGTGATGGGTGAGCCAAGCACACCCATGCTCACCATGTTCTGTTCAGCAATGAAACACTCGATGTAACGGTCAGGAAACTCCTTCTTAAAGAGCTCAGAGAAGGTCGAGTTTTTGGTGTCTCCATCGAGGGCCACCACTCTCTTGCTTCCATGACCCAGTTTGGCCAGGGCCACACCGTAAGCTCGCCTTGTTGCCACCTAGAAAGACAAAAGTGAAATTTCAATAAGACGGGACATAAAAGATATTTGTAGCACTACTACTGTGATATAACTGCACCTTGTCTCCTTTCTTGTAAGAAGGGACTGAAGGCATGACGATGGGGCTGAGGTCAGCAGGAGCTGCGTCGTTGTTGGGCATTTTAGGACAGAGAGTCTTGTTGGGAACCTGGATCTGGGACTGCAAGTCATTCAGGACGTCGTCCAACTTGTCTTTGGGGATGGGCTTTCCGTGCCAGTTTTCTTTGTCCTCAATGTCTAAAGACAAAGACCAGAATTGTATAAATCTGAGAGAATCCAAAGATGTAAAAATAATTGATAAAATAACGTTTTGACCCACTTTTTAATCCTTTGCCTTTTAGGGTCCTGGCAACAATACAGGTGGGTTTATCTTTGACCTGCTGAGCTTGCCAGAAAGCTTTGCACAGCTCTTCCACGTCATGTCCCTCCACGACGTATGTGTTCCACCTGCAACAATGAACCAGATCACCTATTAATCCAAAGTCTAAAGCTAAATGGACTGAGAAGATTTTATGTGCATAACAAACTTCCTCTACAGCCTTTTTTGCTTGACTGCAAAAAATCCTCAAAAATCCTATAATAAGTGATGAAAGCATCACCAGGTATCAATAGTGCAGTAGAGGAAGATGATGAGATGTTACCGACCCAAAGGCCTCGCAGCGCTTGCGGTAGGTCTCCATGTCATGCTGCAGGGGAGCAGGCTCGCTCTGTCCCAGCCGGTTGATATCCAGAATCGCCACCAGGTTGTCTAGCTTGTAGTAGGAAGCAAAGGCCATGGCCTCCCACACGGAGCCTTCTGAGCACTCCCCATCGCCCAGCATGCAGTACACACGGTAACTGTAGAACAGAAAACACAGCTAATGAGGGCTAAAATACATTAGATTTATCCTAGTTTGTTCAGATCTTACTCATCTTGAAACTCCATCTTTAACAGATTATTATAAACACAATACTGTTAAATTAGCTAATTTAGAGAAGTGTTTAGAGGTGGGTTAACAAGAGAGCTTTTCAGCACTGAATACCAAAGACCTCTCAATTAAAATGTTGCCAACATGTTTATGATGTGAAATGTGTTGCCAAAACGGAATCAAAAGACCCAGAACATAAAATGAACTAACCTGGATTTGTCGAAGTATTTGCCGGTGTAGGCCATTCCACACGCAGCACCGAGACCTTGCCCGAGAGATCCAGTCGCCACGTCAACAAACTCCAGTTTCTGTGTGGGGACGGCACGAGTTAAGACACAAGCATCACAAATTAAAGCAGACAACAGAAGGATTGAACTTACAGGGGTGGGGTGCCCCTCCAGGTCACTGTCGATCTTGCGGAGGTTAACCAGATCAGACTCTTTGACAAAGCCTGCTTCTGCCCAGGCAGCATACAGGATGGGCGCAGCGTGACCCTAACAGAAGAAAAAGAAGAGTCGGGGTTGTTGCATTGCACTTTTCATAAAATATATTTTTTAAATCTATAAATATTCCAAACCTTTGAGAGAACAAAGCGGTCATTGCACTGGTTACGAGGATCGTCGGCTTTGTAGCGCATGGCGTGGAAAAACAGCACAGACATCAGCTCTGCAGCACTGCAGCATGATGTTGGATGCCTGTGCAAAAAATAAGACATGAAGACAATAAGTGGCAGATGACAATAAAACATCAGTACATTAGTAAAGAGAAGCATGCAAACACATGCTATGATGCATTGAAAACCTTTAAATTCTTCAATAAAACCTCTTGCTGTTCATCAAAAGCTTTAATTTTGTAAAAATTCAAGGTGACCAAGACAGTCTAACAAAGTACTGCATCAGATAATAATGCTTCTGAATATGAATTCCTCTCTTTTGGGATTAGAAATATCACTTAGTTACAGTTTGTTAATGTGTCGCACAATCACTTCAAGTTTCAACACTGGAAGCAAAGAAGATCAGTCTTGTGAAAATGTTAGTTGCTGCATAGTGGTTGAAACACTTCAAGGAAAAAAAACAACCCAACATTACTTAACAGTTCCAAGCTTCCCTCTGAGGTTAAATTACACATTTCAACCATGCTGGGAGGACATACGGTTACTATGCACACATTTATCACAGTTTCTTGTTTTTCTAATTATTCTACTTTTAAGCAAAACCCTAGGTTACCACTACTTCTTCCTTGGAGGATATATTCCTGCAAAACAAAAATGAAGTTAATTCAGTCAATGAAAAAAGGGGAGGCACAGGTGTAAGACACTGTTCTGCATTCCTCTCAGAATCAGGAACAAAGGGTTGAGTGTTTGCTGTCAAAACCATGTCACAACCAGGTGTATGTCTGACTTCCCAGACTTTCACAATCCATTTACCCAATTTCCTTGTAAGAAAACATGAGGAAGTGATTAGAAAAAAAAGTCAATTAAAAACTGCTTCCTCTATTCTACAAAACCCATGTGGGTCAAATTGTAAAAAACACAAAAATGTTTCATTGATAGTAAATATAGAAAATCACAGGGTGTGTGTGTCTTTATTACAGTGAACTGATGAATGGAGTTGATAACTCTGTTGGACTTTCAGTTTTGAACGTGCCGACAGGAATTCTCTTTGAAAGCTCCGACCAAAGGGCATGAAATGCTCTTTCAGAAATATAGATTTCCGTTTGAGCTTACAGATAGATTTAAGTCCAAGTTTCTTAAGAGGACACAATGTTTGAGTTGGTTTGACGCTGATCGGAAAGCCGATAAAGGGAGATAAAGCAGCGACACAGGTGCTCGTTTTTCCCGGGTAAACTTGACACAGCTGAACCAGTTCATTCCTATTACGGGTGATTAAAATAAAACAAAACCACATCTCTAGAATCTTCTCCGTTATGCTGACCACGGGACTCGCCGCAAACATGTGACCTATTTGCTAGTAAATAGCATCGGCGACTCGGAATGTCAGTATCAGTGCTTCCTATATGCTAACGCTTTATAAACTTTATACACCACACATTAGCTTGATTGTGTTCAAATCTACGGCAAGTGAGAGCAGACAAACTCCATTCATTGAGAAGTTCATGCTAGCTTCTGTAAAGTTGCGCCGCGTGAATCTAATCCACCGCACGTGCAACCAGGCCCCGCTGTAAAACTCACTTGCCAATTATTACGTTTTTTAAAGTCGAATTTTCTTTAAAACACAATAATTTATTAAGCTACAAAATTATTTTAAAAACTTACCCCGAGTTGGAGGCGCATGTTGCCTTAATGGAGTTGATCCTTAGCTTGTTAGCGACGTCTTTCAGCCCCTGCAGGGTCTTTTCGTCGGGCTTGTGGTAGTTAGCCATGTTTATTTAGAAGGTGACTTGATAGCGAAGTTAATTAAAGTGAATTTACGAAGAGTTGTTTTAGCTGCAGTGCGTTTCCCGGGTGTCGTGGGATCAGTGCTGCTCCACGCCGATGCTAGCTGCCCCAGTGCGAGACTGATGAGAGGAGGGGACGAGTGGAAGGGGAGGGAGCAAAAAAGGGACAATCCTATTTCGTCAAATCGCGTTTGACACGAGAGGCTGTTTCTTAACTCCTTAACTGTCCATCTGGAAAGGCGTATCCAAAGTTTTATCGTTAAACTTGTAGTACAGGAATCTCATAAAAAAGGAAATCCGCTGATTAAAAATGAGGCCCGTGAAATATCCCATTTGCACCCAAATGCATCACTGTGCAGCGTGAAAATGTAATTGAAAAACTTCAAAACTGCTTCAAATTAGACATTTATGTTATCAAGGAGCTGTCATTGTAATACATTTAATTAGAACATGCAGGTTATGTTCTAAAAATGTTCCACAGCGTTTTTTTAATGTTACTGTCTCTTTAAGGACGCAGGTGGACGTCAGCCAATAAGGAAGTACAGTCAGATTTTGCCCTCTCATTCTTACTCAGGGAAAAATATGACAATGCAAGGATTATAAACCAACCCAATCTTTAATCTTGCTGCCACATGTTTCACGTGTAATATCCTTGGTAATTAAAAAAAACACAAGGCAAACTTCTTCTTTTTTTTTTATTGTAGCAACAGTTTGGAAAGAAAATGGTCAACTTTCAAAAAAAAAAAGAAAAACCTCTGTGCAATCACAATCATCTCCTTAAAGACCATCTTCTTTAGCCAAGCACTTCCCCATTCTGAGATCTTATGAAACACTATGGCTCAGGTGCTTCCTCTTCCTCAAGTTCCTGAAAGACAGAAATGTGATTGGACAAAAGGCCAAAATATGTAATCTGACCATATCAAAAAGAAGGAAAAATAAGATAACTTTTTACTCTGATTCTCATTTGATTTTCACTCCTCTCCTCAGGTGATACAGGCTCTTTGTCGAGTCTTTTCAGGTGTGGTAACAGTGTCAACACACTGAAGCGATAGTCTGATGTTGCCACCAGCGGGTTCTCAGAAAGAACCAATGCTTGCAAGCTTTTTGCAACAAGGCCGATGCTTTGCAGAGCTTTCCCCTCGGTGATTAAATTGCCTCTAAAAGATGAAAACAGAAAAAAAAAATAACATTGGTATTTTTATAGGCACCAAAATGCTTGGTTGAGTCTTTCATCTATATATACCTGACATTTAGATACCGAAGACACTTCATATTGGAACTGAGGCCATCTAGAGTTTCTAATTTATTGTCTCGAAGATGAAGGATGGTGAGGGACTCCAACTTGTCCAGACCTTCAAGATGTTTGATCATATTTTCAGCCTGAGGGGAAAATTTGTATTTTTAATTGGTTAAGCAATTGCACTTCAATGTTTTGAAATGTTGATATTTTAATTATATAAAAAAATAACAGCCTGTTCTTGTACCAAGTATAATCGTTGCAGATTTGGAAGGTTAAGGCCATCAGTAGTTTCCAAACGGTTTCCTCTCAACTCCAGGGAAAGCAGACTTCCAAAGCATCCAGTTTGAAAAGAATGCAGTTGCTGAATGTTATTGCCTGAAAGTAAGATAAAAAAAAGTATCTTTTAGTTTTTATGTTATAATTGGGGGAAAAATAAATTTAATGAGCAACCTTTAAGATTGAGACTCTCCAGAGCGGGCCCAACTAGGCCATTTACATCATTTAGCTGATTCGCTGCCATACTCAGCCTCTGCAGATAGATCAGCTCAGCAAACGGTTGCCCTTGGAAGCTCACCACATCATTTTTGTCAACCTGCAATTGTTAATCATTAAGAATGTACAGACGTCCCATTATAACGTATTATATTTGAAGGATAGAGGCTCCCCACTAAGCATTTTTACTTCTAAATATGTGAGGGAAAAAAACAATTCAGCAAAGAATCCTTGATGTTAATGCAAATTAGTGAATTTGACCAAAATTAATCCAAATGTTACCTTCAGCCACAGCAGGTGCTTGAGGGAGGCAAGAGGGGAAAGATCATTAAGGTAGTTGTTGGATAAATCCAGTAATCGTATGTGAATGTAGCCGCTGATTGTTGCTATGTCATTTAATTTCCTGAGGAATGATGCAGATAATCAAAATCTATTAGAAGCTATTACAGTCATTCCATTTGATGTATTTATGGTCTTCTTACTTGTGTTGAAGGTTGAGTTTAATAAAAGCATGTCCAAGTCTATCCCCTGTCCTGCACAAAAATGAAAGTCCTTCCTTAATAGTGTCTTTAGTCAAGGGTTGTGCTTGAACCTTAAAAAAAAGGAAAGTTTGAAAATGTTATTTAAAAAAAAACAAATAATTGAATAATATTTTCCATCCATCTCTGCAAATAAAATACAAATAATAATTTTTAAAAATTCCCTTATACCTTATCGTCCTCTTCGTTTGCATTAGTTGTTGTTCCCTCTTCACCTTCCAAGTCCGACAGTAGAATTTCTTCATCCATCGCGGTATCAAACTAGCTAACAGGCTAATATAGCAGCGAGTTTTACGCTAAAACGACTCGTAAATACAAGTAATTTCTCCCCTTTCTGATTAAAATAAACAAGGTATTCTAGGTAACATGGGTATGTTTGTCACAAACTACCATCAAACATACCACGTTTTAAAGGCGTTACCATGGAAACTCCACAGCAACAACTAAAGCTAGCTGTGTGTAGGGCTAAAATGCCAGAGAGAGAAAATTAACTAAACTAACCTTTTTTTTCAATGCAACTTCTTCTTCTTCTTTTTTTTTTTTTAAAGAAAAAATATTTAATACTTAACAACTTAGCTTAGCAATCCTCCCCTTTTTATTAATGATGTTTTGGTCCAACTTCTTAAGCACAAATGATCAGATATTTCTCTCACTGCAAGGAGATCTGAGTGTTTGCATAATTGAATTTCTTACCTACATTTCATTGTTTCTATTGTCAGGATGACACCCTCAAACTCAACCGTACAACTCTGTTATAAGCAGAAATTCTATTTATTGTTTAGGGAAAAACAATCGTCTTGAAAAAGTATTTCGAGTTCTTGTTTTCTTCCTGCCATATTCTAGTTAATGCAGACATGTGACTATTTTTACCTAAAATCCTAAACCCCGCAAGAAAAAAAAAAACTCACTATTACAGGCCTGAACTCTTAAAATAATTTAGAATAAATAAAATGTAGTCAAAATAAGTTGTGTTACACAAGGGACATGAGCTTACCAAAGAATTTGTTCCAATAACTTTAGAATTTTCATCACAGAAGTTAGATCGTCCCCTTTAGGGTGTCGAATTCTAAACACATTCAGAAATTAATACCTAATGATTTTAGGGATTTCATGCTTAAGGTCAAATAGTCCCTCGTTAGATGCAATGTTCAGAACCAATTTTTAGTGGGGTAATTTGTAGGAACCAGATAACTCAAAGTGCACTGAATTCAGAGAATGACTCAAAACATTTTTTCTTTAAAGTTGAATGGGTTTTATGCAGTTAATTAACTTCTGCTAAATAACAAAACTCTTTTCCAGCACAACAATTTTAGTGAGTGACCATGTTCCAGTCCAGGAGGTCCAAGTCTGTTAAGCTCAAGTGTTTCTGTACAAATCTCTAAAATATACACAGTTTATGTCATTTAATAAATGACAGTAAATTCTTAAAAACAAAAAAAGAATGGTGCATAGACATGATAGAAATTCTCATTTACTGACATATAGACCTGTATAGAGCGTTTATTTTCAGAAAGTACATAATTCTGAATCAAATGTTTAAACTGAAGCAAGAGGAAATTTTAATCACATAAAAAAACAGCAAAAAGGTGCAATTTGTGCAATATTTTGACATCTACTGCTACAGGATCAGTCCAAAGGATCTGATCTACGGAGTACTATATTCTTCAGACTAGTATTGTCAGACCAAAATAGATTTTCTCTGTCTATGTAATGGGAAAGAGTGAAGTGTTGCACAGGTGAGCTTGTCCTTTCTGGGTCAGGAATTGTACAGGAGAGGTCACTCGATCTCTGTATTATGCAGTAGAAGACTTCTTTTCACTCCTCCTTGTAGCATTCGTGCTCCAAGACTAATGCCCGTGATGCCTTCACTAAACAGACAAAATAAGGAAATAATTATGCAACACACCTTAATAAAAATCAAGTTATTTGTAAAATGATTTAGCGTCACTGACTTACAGAGGGTTAAACTTCCGCTTCCTAGAATCTGGAGGTTCCAGTCTCTGTAATGCCAAAACGACAAAGAGAAAACATAAATATGTATTAAAGGCATGCATTGCTGTATAATCCATGCTCATGAACTGACCAACCTCTCTGTTTACTGCATCCAATTGTTTTCTTCTCTGTTCCAAATTTTGCTGTAAACAAAGATACAGAGACAAGACTCAATGTTCAAACATGTGAATACATTCTTATAGATTTTGGTCAATTTGCATTTGTCATTTTGCACACAAGGCAAAAGACACATGTCTTTTTTGTTGACTGTCCAAAATCCTTCACATTTTTATTGACAATAAAATTAAATAAAGTTACCTTGTGTAGTTCGGAGAGCTGCTGATGCCTTATGAGCGCCTCTTTGCTTGGAAACTGCCTCCTACATAGCAGGCAGGCGAGTTTAACCCAGTCTGTCATTTTTCCCTCCTTATCTTCTTTATCTCCTTCCTCTTCGCTGTCAGTTTCTGCGCTGTAGGCTGGAACCAGGCCGTGCTGTTGAGGAGGCGACTGCTACACAAAGAGACAAAAATAAGACTTTTATGGTGAAGTGGAAAGCAAATATGTGAAATTTAATTGTAAAAATGAATAGGAAATATTCTACAGAATTACTCTTACTTCTGTGCTTTGTCGGAGTTGGTCCAGAAAGCTTTGAGGCCGTTCTGACAGTGCCCCCTGTAGGACAAAGAGGAAAAATGTGAATGTTTCTGATCTCCCTGAGCACTATCCAGTCTTAAGTCCTAATGCTCTGTGACAGATGTGTCCCCTTAAGCCAAGTGTGTGCACCTTTTTCTCCAGTACAGCATATCCTGCATCTGCGCTTGCAGACTCTCTTTGATCGTCCAAGCGCCCGTGGCCTGGAGTCCGCGTGTATCCAGGAGGGAGAGAAGTGGACCCAACAGCAGATGAAGAACCAGAGCGCATGTTCTCCTTTTGCCTATTAAGACTTTTGGCCCAGCGTTCCATATCTTTAGCAATCTAGAGATGCAGAAAACAAAGTTAAGTCATCTACGATGCATGTCAGTTTGTAAATTAAAGGGAAGATAGAGAATCAAAAAGCATACAGCAAAACAATTGAAGTAAAATTTCTTAGCTACTTTCATTTGAATTTGACTCGAGTATGTGCAGTACCTGTTGAGCAGTTTTGCTCTTCGGCTTCTCTTTTTTTTCCTTGCTTCCAGAGGCTGAAGACTGCGACTCTGAAGAAGCTGCATTCTCACTTGAGGAAGAATCTTCAGTGTTTGACTGGTTGGCAGCATGAATGTAGGTTTGTTTCTCCCCGTCCCAGTACATGTACTGCTGCGAGTGAGGGTTGTAGTAGTACTGTGAAGAGAGGAGAGACGTACTTATTTCTTTCTTACTTATTAGACGTAATTATTTCTATTAATACATAGAAATAATTGAATGGACACAGAAAATCAGGGACAGTTCAGTCCACCTGAGAATTTGGGTCATAGTAGAGTCCTGTGAATGGGTCATAATAGAAGCCAGAGCTGTCGTCGTAATGATATGTAGACACGTCTGGTACAGCTGGAAAGAAAAGCAACAATATGATTAGATAGAAATCCAAAGGATATTTTGAACCTTTTTTACTTTTTATTTTAATATCCCTTTAATAGTTCATTTTTTGTAATCATTACAAAACAGTTCAACTCTCCAAAGGAAGACCTGATGCCTGAAGTCTTACGGTATTGCTTGAGTTCATGTTCTGTGCCTGGAGTTGCAGGTTGACTGGGAGTGGCAGGCTGTGGTTTTCCCACGATTTCAATCTGAAAAGAAGCAGGGTTCTTACTAAAAGGCTGCAATTGCATAAACTATCAAAATAAAGAGAAAAAAAGTAAAGTACCTGTGTGATCAGCGGGGTGGCTGCTGTGGTGGCAATTGTCGGTTTGTAAGGAAGAGCCTGCTGTGCCGCTGCTGGACCAGTTTTTACTGCCTCAGAGATGACACCTGGAAGTGGACAGAGACACATTTAAATACTAAAACTTCTAAAAACCATAAAAATGTTTACATTTAACCAAGGACTAGTCCTCAGGTGTACGCACCGGTCAAGGGTGGGGCAGTACTTGACATGCTGGCAGCTCTTGCATCTGCCTGGGACTTAAAAGTAGTACCGTCTTGTCCGGTGTACTCTTTCGCATCATGACTGTACGTCATTGCTGCCCCCTGCTGGTAAACAGCTGCATCTACATTTCCACCCGGTCCTTGAATATTCTGAGAAATAATTCAATTCAAAAATATGTTACTGATCTAAAAGATAATGTGAGGACAAACTAGTAATGAAATGAGATAAAAATGCAAGTTGATATGAATTGATTTTCTATAGGAATCAGCACAAGTTACCTGTGAGACCGCCCACTGTGCAGCAGCTATGGCGGTGCTGGCCACTGTCGCAGCGCTCACTCTGCTACCATCCGCCACAAACACATCACTAGTGTCAACAACAGATGCAAAGACAGTTTAAGGGATTGGGGGTGACACAGTCCTTCACTTATATCTAAACTGCTCCTTAAAAAAAAAAAAAGTTTGACAAATCATGAAAAGAAATCAAGAGTTTAAAAGAAAAAAAAAATCCTGCACTTTCCACCAAACGTAACATTTTTTCTAAATCGAAAGATGAAGTAACTTTCAGTAAGTGAAGCATTTGAGGTTTGATGTCTTTACCGTTTGGAGCCTTTGGCAAACTCCACTACAATAGTCTTCCCCTCAATAGACAGAGGCGGTTGGAGCGCCTGCAGAATCTGAAGCAGCTGAGAGGCTTCCTATTGACACAACACAGATCTATGGGTTAGTTATAGATGCATTCAGGTACATATATAAAAAAAAGTTAAAAAGTTTATTATTTTTTGTCACACCATCCAAAAATGTATTATATAGAATTATTTTACATAGATCGACAACAATTTGAGATTTTTTTTCTATTTGTATTTTTAATGGCCCCAACATAACTAACTTAAATTTAAAACAAATCAACTTTAAAAAATGGATTTTATCTAGACATTCTGCTTTTGCTTTAGATATTTGTATTTAAATAAAGGAGTTCTACTTTGTTCTGAAATACTTTTGTTTACAAAAATGAGTCTGATAGTGTCTGCGTAAAGTAATACACAAGTGGTGCATATCGATTCTTACCACGATGGTGGAAAGCTGCAGAAAGGCAAAGCCCCTGTTGAGGTGTGTGTGTTTGTCCTTTATTAGGCGAATGTTGGAAGGAGTGAGAGTAGCAAAGGGGGCCAAAGCAGTCACAATGCTTTCCAGTGAGGTATGCGGTCCAAGATTTCTGAGTATAAGAGCTGTGGAAAAACAGATTTAGGAATTAACAAATATAAAGATAGAAATGAATCCATCCATTCTGTTCAGTGCATGATGTGCATTGCTGGTTTTAGGCTACATACTCCAACAACAGCTTTTTTAAAATAATATATTTATAAAAACATAAAACATATATCATGGTATGGCCACACATTGATGTGAATTTTAAACCAAAATTTTGGGATATAAGTTACGCTTTCAAGTTTCAAATACTTAACTGTTGGTTAAAACTAACAAAACAAGCTGGATGTCTCTGAACAGCAGTTTGGCAACTTTAATTTTGTACTTGTTTTTTCCTAAACGTATACAACAGCAGTAAGCAATAGTAGCTCAGTGGCCTTGAGACTGGAAGGTTGTGAGTTCAAATTCTGGCTGAGTAATATCAAAGACTAAAAATGAGACCCAGTGTCTCCCAGCTTGACACTCAGGTTGAATTGGGGGGTTCAACCAGCAAATGGTTCCAAGAGAATCTGGCTACAGAGGAAAAAACATGTTGCCCGAAAATTGAGAGGCCCCTCAATGGTTCCTGAGCGCGACTGTCTGCAGCTCACCACTCCCCCAGGGGATAGGTCAAATATGGGACTTTTAACTTTAACTTTAAAATACCTCCACAAAAAAGTATTCTGAACTCACTATGAATGCATGCAAAAGCACATCTAAGGTAGAACAAGGTGAGGCGGACATGATTAGGGAACGAAAACGGCCTTACTGTCATTGGCAACATCAGTTTGCTGTATCGGCTGCCCCGGGGTCACACCAACACCAGAGGGGTGATAAGGAACTGGCAGGGGCAATAAGCCTTGGCCCCCCTCCTTTTGAAGGCCAGCAGGCAGATCCCTCTGCATCTGTGGCAGCTTCAGCTCCGCCTCTGCAAAAAGACATTTCACTTTTAGCAATACAAACCAGTTTGGGTATTTATAGTCGAATCGTTCCTTCTTACCTGATTTAGGTACACTGCATTTGAAGCACTTCTCTCTCCTTTTGAAGTTCTGCACTCCGCACTGTAATGAGAGTTACTGTTAGGAGATTTTGACCTGGAATGAGTGCTTTAGATCCTTTTAGGTGATACAAACACGCACAACCTTGTTGCAGAGCCAGTCCTCGTTGGCACGCGGTTTGGGGTTGCTGTAGTGCATCGACACGTTGTGTCCCAGAATCGACAGCGCTCCCTGAAGAAACAAGAGGGAGAGGAAAAAAAAGAAAGAAGAAAGAATAACTATCAGTGATAAGTGGATCACAAAAGCCACAGGAGAGATGAGAGAGCAAAAAAGGAGAAAAGGACAGAGAGAGAGAGAACAGTTAAGATGGAAAGAAAGATAACACCAGAGAAATGAAACCTTCAGCTTTAGGAAAATTCGGACGGACTGAGATGGTGTGTGTGTGTCGTTTTAGTGTCCTTTTTTTGTTCATTTGCATCATCCCTCCCCCCTTAAGGGGAAACCATCAAAGTTTTCCACACATCCCAAGCAAATGTCAGCTCCTTCACCCCCTCAAAGAAACAATGTCTAAAAGGGCCAAAAGAAAATTTCATGAGAAAAAAGTAATGCATCGTGTTATTTCTGATCAAACGCAGAGGTTGTGACTCACTTTCCCAGAAGTGGTGCTGTAAACTTAGGGCACAGATTGAGACAAATCCTTTGGGGAGGTTGATCCTTCTCATAAAAGAGCAGGTAATACTGGAGATTGATGATCAAATGTGTGTCTACCATGAAGCCTGTTTGTTGCATATATGCAGAAAAAAAAAAGTCTTACCTACCTCAAGCACAAATATGTTTTGTGCTGTTCGTCCCATTACTCTATGCATCCCAATTGAATGAATCTATATGTGTATTTGTGTCTGTGTAGGGGAGAGTGACCTGATTGGTCTCCATCCAGCTGGTGGCCTCCTGTATGAGATTAAACTCGACGAAGGCGAATCCTCGGCTCTGACCTGGACACCACCCAGCGCCATGGCAACCGAACAACAACAACATAACAACAACGCAGTGTTGGGGTTAGTGCTTCATGTACAGAGGAGAGAGAGGCCCTGTATCAGCACTAGAAGAACTTCATTGCATCTCCTTTCCTTCTCCAGCTAGCCGGCGCGGGTGAGAGGATGCAATGTCAACGTGTCAACAGAGTCAAGGAAAGCGGAGGAGAGAAAGAACCCTACGTGACCTTCTGTTTGACCTCTGGAGTTGAATAATGAAGCACAAACATACGCACAGCAGCCACACACATCCAAAAAAATACATACAACTGTTGATTAGATTTTAGTTTGCGAGCTAACTGGAATTAACTTTTGTCACCATAAGAAAATAAAAACTGATGGCTGAACTTCACAAATAAAAACACACAATGTAACTCAAGGTTTTCAGCTCTCAACTATCTGTATGCTCCACACTTAACACTTAAATATCTAACCTATTTTAAATAAAAAAGTAATGGAGGAAAGAGAAACAGCCTAATGTTGAAAGGTTTAAAGACTCACTCCAATAAAAATTGTGTCTCAACATGTTTTTTTTTTGGTATTTTTCTTATGATGGAGGACATAAATAAAGAAAAAAGCTTAAAATGTCATTTTCATGAGTATTTCTTTATTCAAATCGTTGTGAATTAGAATCGGGGCTGGAAGCTACAATCGGCAGGCTAACTCCTCATGTTGTAATATTAGGTTGGGGGTGAGAGAGGGGCTGTAAGCTAGCAGAAGAGCATGTATACAGATGGATGATGGGAAGTGTGGGCAGTATACTAACAGTTCGGCCCACAACCCAGAAGCAAATTTCTTATGAACTTCTGCCGCTCTGCAGAAACTATGCATTAGAATTTTTATTTTTTTATCATCATTATTATTTTGGCTAAAAACAGAATAATTATAACCAAAAGACCACTGGAAACGATTGTACAATAGATCAAAAGATGATCGGAGTGGGTCTTTAAGCGTCCAAAAACACATCTGGGAGAAAACAAGGGATTTTACAAACTGATTGCAAAGGGAAGACTATTAAAAAATACCTAAACAAGGCTGACTCGAAGAGCAAACAGAGAGAAAATACATTTTGTTTTGATGGACACAAAGATGCTCATGTGGGCAAGCAATAGCTGCAGCACGTAAGCACTTCTGACGATGTTCATTCAAATTAAACACTTAAGGACGTTGCAACACAACCCCCGCACCAGATTGATGAAGAGTAACAAGAGTAAAGAAAATGTATAAAAGAAAGTGTGAATAAATTGTCAGGTGGAGTTATTTGCCAAGAATAAACTGTTAGTGGTTTAAAGTATTAAAAATCAATGGTAATAAGATAGGTAATAAACCACAAGTTATTTTAATGTTACAGTAAAGGCAAAAATTGCTAAAAAAGTTCAAATTTAATTTACACCTTCAGTTTTTAAGTTTTGATTTTGTAACTGTCACTCCACGTTTTGTGTTAAATACTTGTGGATGTTATAAGTTGAGTTACTCAAAAATCAATCATCATGAAAGACGGTCTCACAAGCAGGAAGGAAGGGGAAGTTAAAAAATCTCTTTTAAAAGACCAAACAGAGCCATTTGAAACGTCACTGGAATGGTTAAAGCTTCTAGTGGATGAGACCAATAAGAGAACCTAAAGAGTGAGTTAAGACTAAAGCCTAGCTTAAAACAGAGTGGACAAGGTCTCACCTGAAGATTTGTTCCTCATTAGGCGCACCTCCCTCGGCTGGACCCCCTGCTCCAAAAGTTGAGCTCGAATCTGTAGTTAGAGAGTTATAAAATGTATATCTTGTTTCAATTAAATTGCAACAAAGTTTTGTCTGAGCATACTTCACTGGCGGTGGCACTGGGTGGCAGCATTCGAAGCATGATGATGTTGCTTGGCCTCTGGTTCTGGTCCAAATCTACACGGTAATCCTGATCCCTCTGATCCAGTTCTTCAATGGACATGTCTGGACCAGAGTTCCCATGCTCTTCTATCCTCACAGGAAACATCTGCATAAATCAAGAAGAAATTAACAATTATTAAAGATATTTTTTTCTGATTTTGAGAAATGATAGATCACTCACTCTTCTCTTTGCTCCCCCACATGGGAACCTGTCTTCTTCTCTCTGTCTACCCATGCCAAACTCCATTGACTCCGAGTGGGGAGCAGCATGCCAGCCACCCTCCCGAGCTCCTAAATGTGAGCCACTGCTGTGAGGAAAACCTCTTCCACATCTTCCCCGACCTCTTTCCTGCAGACCCATTTGGAAGTGCTCAAATTCCTGCCTCGATCCGTCAATCTCTCTTTGTAGCTGAGGAAGATCAGAGTGTGGCTGGGGGCAAGGGGGCCACAAGAGGCCTTTCCCCTCACGGCTCGCTTCCCCTCTGCCACCCCGTCTCAGGTGAAAGCCGGGTCGACTTTGGGGGAAACCTGGGGAGACGTCATGGATGCTTAGTGGCTGCTCGTCACTGATGTATAAACTCTCTCCATCAATTCCAATATCATGTCCTGCTTCCTCATCCTCTTGTCCACAATCACGGTAGTCCATGTCCTGGAAGTTGTGGTCATTGTGAAAGTTGCCATAGCGACCTATGCGATCACCTCTTCCACCCCTGCAGATCAAACAATGCAGAATAAAAGCCCTGCTAAAGCAAACAGAGGGAAAGGCAAACATTTAGGTTTACTCACCTCCGCTCATATTCCATGCCGACCAAGATTCACTGCTCCAACTATTTGAGCCTTTTTTCTGCAGATTGGGATTGAAAAGTTATTAGAAAATATTTACAAAATGATCCAATTAATGATGACATAAAACATTTTTAACCACAGATTAAATGTGACGTTTATGTGCAAGACGATCAGTGGGAGTTTCAACTATCCACAGACTTCTTCAACTTAAAAAAAAAAGAGATTTAGACGAAACAATAGACTCTCCAACGACCCAAAAGAATAAAAGAGTAGTAACGATTAAAAACTAATAAACCTAACTTAACTAAAGCACGTGCACATCAAACATCAACATCCAACAATGACGTGTAGCGGTCATCTCAGTTAGCATCCAAGCTAACTTTAGCAGAGTGGTTAGCTAGCCATACCGCTGCTTTCATACGGCTGACAGCCGGTAAACAAATAAGCCCGGAAATTGTTTCTATAAGAAAAAGAAAAAAAACACGTACCAGCACCTCATAAGCAAACTAACTATACGTCTTTACATGACAGGCTGGACTTCAATTAAGAGGGGCGTTTTATTTGCAGATAACCTAAGTGTAAAATGGCCACACCAAAACATGTCAGAAGGGGCGGGACCAAACTCCAGCATTAATGCCTGATTGGTCCCTGGAAACAGGAAATGTGATTCTATACGATGATTGGTCGAAACAAAGAGGTCAACTTCCAAGTCTTTTATTTTATTTTATTTTACTGACGAAATTCAAAATTACACAAAATGTTTCAGTTAGAACATTGAAACCCATAACATAAGGCTTGTTTCTTACAAATAAAAACTTTGAACAAAGTTTAAGCACCAGAAAAAAATATGCATAGCATTCTTAGTATGTATTTTTGTAGGTATTCACAAAAATGCACAATTTTGAAATCCCCCCAAAACAATTTTCTCATTTTGAAATTATGAATAGAAAATTTTAACAAAAATAGCAAAAGCGTCAAAAATAAAATGAATAATTCTTTATTTTTTGTGTGCATCCAAATTAAATGTTCATGTATGTAAATGTTCAGATACTGTTTTTTTGAAAGCCACTTAAATAAATCACTACAGAATCAGGTGCTTTTCAAGTTTAAAAAAAAGTGGTAAAAAATGTATATGTGGGGCATACATTACCTTGTATGACAAACCTTGCATGTAAAAATTCCTTATGTGGATTGTCAAATGTACCTTATTCTTCATTCTTTTATTCTTGAGGGTAGGGATAGCAATAAAATACATGATCTAATATTAGATGTGTCTTTTTTGAAAAAGTTTGGGACAGCACTTTCCTTCTAACGGGAAGGGGGAATTCATTAACATTGTGCTACAGCATTTTTTTTTATCTATAAAACAAACAGTCTTAAACAGTATTACTTTATTTGCAAACACTAACCAAGTTTTCTATATTTTTAGTCATAGTTTATTTAATTATTAATGCAAAACATGGTATTACAAACAATTTAAATGATTATTTTAACAATTTTTTTGTTGAAAACCTATTTGAAATGTCTATTTTTGTGTTCAACAGTTTTAAAATGTTGAAGCTGGAAATATTTCTAGATATCAATATATTCAGTTTTTATTAGGCCAAAATATTTCATCCCACAAAAAGACAAAATAACAGCTTTTTTCAATGAGGGTTGTAGGAAAGAACATAATTTAATGCAGCTTGTATGTGGAATCATTTTTGAGTATTGAACCAACAAAAAACACGACACCACATTAATACAATTGAAACCCCAAATGCCAGTTTTATTGAGGAAAAATGTGTATAGATCTCTTTATGTCAGCCCCCTCCCTCCACAGAACAAAGCCTCTTTTTAAAAAGTATGTTTCCCACCTCGAACTCTTGATTAAACGAGACAATACAATGATTAGAGTTTATTTTTTTACCTGACAAGCTTGTAACAGCAGGATAAGCTAAAATATTTAAATATGTTAGTAAAGAAATAAAGTAAAATAGAAAATCAAGACATCATGAATCCTTAGAGCTTATACAAAACTGAAGTCTTCTTATTTTTTAAGGCATTTGTACTTTAAACCTGCTCCTTTAATCCCAATTTGTGGGTCCAAGAAACATTAACACCCAGTTTATTGACACTTAAAAACATAGACCATCATTCTGGATTTAAAAACAAAGATTTATAATTTATAGGGGGGCTGCAGAGAGGGCGGAATAAGAAGCCAACCTAAAATACACTTTGCTAACATAGAATTACAAGGTTCTGTAGGACATACAGTACATAATGGACACAAATGGTATCCACCTACATGAAAAAATATCTGATTACATCATATGCATTGTGTCCTAAAGATTAACATAAATCAATGTAATATATGCACACAAATAAGGTCCTAAAACATATAATTAATCTGATTGTGCCTCTGGCTTTAGTACATCTTCCAGTAAAATGAAGGTTTCTACATCACACTTAAGTAACTGCAAATTTCATTACCCCCCAGAGCCAGGAAATGTGGCATTTGGGGGGTAACTTTGGCATGGAGACAAAAGGTTACGTCCTTTTCATGAATACAGTACATGACACATTTGATAATACAAACAATCACAGATATACACACATTCAGTGCTGCATACACACTCTAAAGTACAGGTCAGTTAGTCAGTATGGGAAAGAATAATGTAGTAGTTACCCATGCCCCTGCATAGTGCCTGAGTCAAAAACAAAAAGGGCCTCAAGAAGTCAAAACAGGAAAAGAGCTTTTAGAAAGACATAAAAAAATGATACAAAATAACTTATCCGGTGATAGTTTCTTAATTTTCTACTAACTTTTCTTGACGACTGCTTTCAAGGCACTACATGTAGGCATTTCTGTGTAAGAATCCACTTAAACATGGCCTTGACTCAAACCTGTGCTAACATTGTGACCTTTTTTTGTTTGTTTGCTTTCTTCATCATGCTTTTATCATCTTTGGGTTGATTAAAAAAATCATTCTTTACTCCCTGTTAGAAAAAAAGAACCTCACCTCAGCAAACACCCTTCTAAAAATCATATTTATTTTTGATAATTGCCACATAAACGGCATAGAGCCTTAATCCTCAAACCCAATAAGCAGAATTTAAAATCTAGTGGACTCATTTCCAATTTGATTTGATTCAAAGACTATACACATGCTCCCACCTCAAAAATCAATAGAAGCAGCCTGCTTCATCTGTGCTTAACAACAGCCCCCTCTCCTCCAGAGCCTATAACAGGATGCAGACGGGCTTCTTTCTGTTTCTCTTGGCCTGCAGTGCTGCTCTTGTTGCCATCTCGAAAACTTCCCTCACCCCGTCTTTGGTTTTGGCGGAACACTCCTGGTAGCCGAAGGCACTGATGCGGTTTGCCATCTCTCTCCCGTCTTCAAATTTAACTGGCTCCTGCAGAGTTAAAATTGAAGTTTGACCACTTTTGCTCACAAAAGCACAGACCATTCAGAAATAACATCAATAAACCTGTTTCATTTTGGCAAGCTCTCGTCTGGTGTTCTCATCGTTGCGCAGATCTTTTTTGTTTCCCACCAGGATGATGGGGACATTTGGACAAAAATGTTTCACTTCGGGAGTCCACTTTTCTGGAATATTCTCTGCAGAGAGTAGATGAGTAGAAGCCTCGGTAAACAACAGATTTCAAACTGGAATTAAAATTGAAGCGTCTTAAGCGTTGCTGTGAGAGTACCTAAACTGTCAGGACTGTCCACAGAGAAACACATGAGGATGACATCAGTGTCGGGGTAGGACAGAGGCCTCAGTCGGTCATAGTCTTCTTGACCTGCTGTATCCCAAAGCGCCAGTTCTACCTGAGAAAAGAAAAAGACAGTCTTTTAAGTATGATTTAGTTATGACTCATGACTTAGTTGATTTTAAAATTTTACTCCTAGTTTTTAGAGCCTTGCATGGACAAACCCCTAAATACATTGTTGACCATTTAACTCCCTCCTCTTCAGTCCAGTCTGAGGTATTAAAATCAAAATCTATTAAAAATTACGAAACTGACTATAAAACCAGAGGAGACGTTGCCTTTCAAGCTGTTGCTCTTCATCTTTGGAACGACCTCTCGTTGTTGGTACAACAGATAAACTCCATTGAGTGTTTTAAAAGTCAGGTCAAGACATTTTTATTCAAAAGCTTTAAGGTAATTTATTTTTGTCTTTTATTGTGTTTTACCTTGCTTTTACTGTCTTTTATGTTATTTTATCTGCAATATGTGTATGACTGACTGTATTTTTATTCTGTCTTCTTTGAGATTTTTATCCGGGAAAAGTTCTATAGAAATAAATATTTACTTCCTTACTCACTTATTACCTCACCACTGTAAATGAGCACACAGCATCAGAAAAAAACATTTGATTTTTATTTTAAAAAATAACTTGTGTGTATTATGCACAAACATAAAACTAAACTGTTTTCTTTTTTAATGAAGCTTTGCAAGACCCATCCAGGTTTTTTTTTCTTAATTATTTAGTTATATTCAGCTCTTTTGTCCCTCCATAGTGGCTTCTTATTTTTGAAAAGAAAAAAAGCTAGTGATTTGAATAATTTGGTTAATTTGTTTTAGGTAATTAAGTTCTGGCATTACATGTCAGATAATTAGACAAAGGGATGGTAAAAGGTTGAAAGTATCGTTAGAGTACTTGATTAGAATAGATTAAAAGAACATGTTCTGATTTTCTGCTCAGAAGCAAAGTTATGAAAGTTTAGAATAGATTTAAAAAATATTTTAAACCAACAGTTTTGTGTTTATGTTAGACAGTACAAGAGAATAATGATCTCATAATGACAGAAAATGTCATGTTTGACTTGACTTTCTTGCAATTTTAATTCAAATAAATCTGCTGCAACAGCAAGATCTTACTTGAAACGGGATGTTTTATTTTGAAATAAACGTGTGCTGTAGTCATAAGTAAAGGAATTGTTATATGAAGAAAAATCTAACTTATAAATTGTTTTATTTGTTTATATATATATATATATATATTTAAAATGAAAAGAGTTAGAGGTTGCAGACTAAACAAAAACACAATGGATTTGATTGTGTAATTGTCTAATTAGTGAGGAAACTGAGATTTTCTTGTGCTTCCAGTTGTCACACCGCAGTTCTCACCTGCCTTCCATCCACCTCGATGTCTGCGACATAGTTCTCAAACACAGTGGGCACGTACACTTCTGGAAACTGATCTTTACTGAAAACAATAAGCAGACAAGTCTTCCCGCAAGCACCATCCCCAACGATCACCAACTTCTTCCTGATCGCAGACATCCCTGAAAAAAGGACAACATAACCTCAATTCTGCACTTTCAGATATGATGCTGAACTCATAGCGACAGTCTTTTCTGTGTTACCACGTCATTAAGCTAAAGTAAGGTCAAACATGGGGGCTTTATGCCGGCTTTCACAGCCTCATTTCCCCGTGTTTTGTTCCCACTCCTTGTGGGAGGCTGTACACTGCAGCTCGGGCCTGTCAAACCGGGAGGGGGGGTGTTGGCTAGCACAAAAGCTAACAGTTTCCATGTTTAACAACAGTGCCAAACAAACTATTTCTTTGTAAAATCACGGGCGCGGCATTTATCACACAAATGTCTAACGTTTTTGGATAAACAAAGACCGACCGCTGGGTTTATAAATTATTGGTTTGAATTAAATTACCCGTTTCTCTGTCCGCCTTTCTCGCTTCCTGACCGACTGGAGAGACTCCGCCCACCACGTTCACGCATGTGCAATCTCTTCGTTTGTCAACATGCGGCGGCGTCTTACGTACGTACGTAGACAGCACGTGCCCACCATTTAAAAATGCACCTCATGAAACTTATAGGCTTGCTTGAGTGTATCTTTATCGGTCTAGAGTTTCCAAAACACTTCTAAGCTCAAATTTCTTTTCTTTTTCTTGTATTCAACTATCTGTAATTTAAACTGGGAGCATGCTACTGTTCATATACTGTATTTTTAATAAACTAAAAGAAGTTTTGTTCAAAAATTAATATGTTCTGACTAAGAAGATTTAAAATAAATAAAGAAGGGTCTTAAGATTTTTGCCAACCAATTGAGGAGACAATTTTTCATTTATTTTATCACCGTCAAAATTCTGGTCTGATTTGGAGGAATTTATGACCAAAATTGAGGGAAAAATTCAAAACAATTAATTTTAAAGTCATGTCATATTTTTCCTTTGTCCAAAAATATATTTTTTGTTTAATTGAGTGTAGATTAATTCAATCTGAATTTAAAATAACATTGTAAAACAACAGAACACATGGAAAATAATATGAAGGCTAGAAGAACATTCAACCTTTAAAATGAGCTGCATTTTTTTTCTCATTTATGTTCAATAAATGTTGATTGTTGATGCTCAGTTTGAACAATATTTGTGGCGTTTTCTTCACAAATATTGTCTCGTGTCTAGTTCTCAACAAACTGTTATAAAGAGCTGATCACTATTGTTTTACTTTAATAGACTTAGGGACTAAAAGTGGTTTGTCAAGATTAGTGTCTAATGTTTGATCAGAAGACAGTTTTCTTCCTTAAGTCCAGCTAAAATCATGTAAATATTGTTTAATGTGTCTGAATTAGTAGAAGAAAACATAATCTATTCAGATTAATTTGATCCAATCTACTGGAGAAGTTGAGATATCCTTTGCTGGTGTGACTTGTCTTGCAAAAAACATAAACAATAAAACGTACATAAAAAAGGAACATAACATTTTATTATTTGACTGCTGAAAGATTGTTACACATAAAAAAAACATCACAAAGAAGTTTAACTTGAATCTTTTGCCCCAAAAATGCATTTCAAGTCATCAAATGCATTTTAAATAGTGCTCCAGTCAAAATAATTTTTTCTGGCTTCTTCTTAACATGAATTAGAAAGTAAAATACAGGAGCTCTATTGCATGTGCAGAGCATTCCTCTCTCCAGCCTGAGATCTAACTCCTTTGGCTACAGTTTTAACTGTCTCACTGAGATGGTTCAAAAGCATGGTCACCCCAATTAAAGCAAGCGTAGCTTCTCTGACGTAATTCTCCTTATAATAAGGTGTTGTTTCCTCTGAGATTGAGAAGTTTCTTGTTTTTTTTTTTCTGCTGCTTCAATTTGTTTCTATGGATACCAAATGCAGGGTTGCTCTTATTGGCAGGTCCGTTTCATTTTCTGGTAGCAGAAGTGCTGCTGCTGCGCTGGTAAAACAGTACATAGGCTTGATTGGTCTGAAGCTGGTTCTCAGAAAGTGCTGTCACACTGCAAGAAGGGGAAAGACTCATTAGATGGTGCCACTGCATAAAAAGTTGTTTCGATATAAACTATGCAAATATTTATGACATGCAGATATTTGCTGGGTAAGACATGTTGGTTTGCATGAATTGAGAAACTCACCTTGAATCATTGTAGAAACACCAGCCATTTTCATCTAAACAGCAGGCGGTGTAATGGCCCATGTTCACTGTCCCAGCATGATTACATATAGCATACAAATCATACAGAACAGGACCTGTGGAGTCATATGTGGACATAAAAAACATCAGATAGAGCTGTTTCAGTTTGTTTTTCACAGCTTAACTGAAGACTTAAAGGGTAACCAACCCTAAATCTACTTTTTTTTGATATTGACCTCTATAAATGGGGCTTTAAAAGTCCCGTCTGTTGGTCATTGACACATTTTTGACTAATTAAAATAAACCTGTTAAATTCCTGAGAATATAGTCAAAAACTGTCTGTGTGCTGCCCCTACAGGTTGAAACAATGTATTGAAGTTGAATTTTGTGATTGGTCAACTGGTGTATAACCCAGAAGTTCCACATCATCATGTTCATCAACGCGTATAAAAGCCCCGCCCATCTTTGATTCTGTATCTGTAACTCAGCCTCATTTTTCAAATGTGGGCTGAGGATGCAGTCAGCCTCCAACTGCCCTGTTTGGTTACCCTTTAAACTCTTTTGCAATTTGCAAATTGACATGGTACATGCCATTGTTTGTTTTTGAAAGTGGTTATGATTATTCAAATAAATGAAGAGTATTTGGGGTTTGTTGAGGGGAAAAAATAGCTACTGGACTATTTCAACCATCTTGCTTTAGCTTATTTTTTGCCAAAAAACAAAACAAAATAAAACAAGTTACAGGTGTAGACATTTCCTTTTTAACCGCTTCGTGCCTAAAAATATTTCCTACTTTGAAAAAATAAACAAAATAAGTTTTTGCTCTCTTTAAAAAAAAATAAAAATAAAGGTCATTTTGGAGATTAACTGGTTTGTTGCATTTTTGCATCAACAGACTACCTCTGCAAGTGACAACATCTTTTATTTTATCAATTAAGCTAACCTATCAAAAAAATACACATTTTTAAAAATTTATATCTACCTCCATAACAGTTTTAAACAATAAAAATATTTTTGTGCAACTTTTGCTTGATGTTTAATCTTCACAATTTCTTATTCTTCATTTACCATAGAAGTTCCAAGTCTGGGTATCTCTGAAAAACCACAAAGGCAACTTTGATTCAATTAAAAATTATGTTATAAAGAAAAATAGTTTAATTATATACTTTTGCTCATAACAGGTGATTTAACCTCAAGTGAGGTAAATGCTTCATCAAGATGTAGATTCTTATATTAAAAAAAATGGGATGAAAAAGTTCAGGAAAATAATTTAGTAGTTTAATGAACTGATACTGCATCTTCTGAGTGAAAATCAATATGATTTCAAGTAACCACATTTTAAAATTCATAATAAACCACATTACATGTCCCTTCATAATTTACTTCAAGCAAGAACTGATAATAAATCGGAACAACCAGAAATTACAATCAAGTTTTTTTTTTACCGCAGTCAGCTGGTCCATAAGGTCCAAGATCCAGGTGAGTGATTGGGAAAGAGACAAGCATCGTGCTCTTACTGATGGACCATCGTGATGTCGTGAAACGATTCAGATCTGATTCGGATTGTTAAGCATCATCAAGCAACAGTTTTCATCTTCTAAACAATGTGTTCCTGAGTCGTTGCAGAGGATACGAATCACTAGAACCTGGGGGAATCTTTGGATGCTCAGCCGCTTGGTGCACTCCGTATGCCGGTTACACCTCTCACACATCTGGAAGACGTAAAAAAAAACACAAAACATACGGATCAGATTCTGCTGGATGGATCTGAGATGTTACAAATTTATATACCATATGGAAATGTACACTTTGTATAAAAAATACTTTATGAGGATTAATAGACTACAGGTTAGGGCTGCCACGATTAGTCGATTAATCACAACTAGGCTATTAAATTAGACGACAATGAATTTATTAGTCAATTAGTCGCTCTTTTGTTTGTTTGTTTGTCACTGAGTATGACAAGTATGAAAACACTGAAGAGGGGTCATGGTCTAGGTAAGCTAAGCAAAACTAGGCTAACATTAGCATAAACAGAGAGCAAACTTAGCCAAATGTTTTCTGTGCATCACTGCAACCTCTGAAAGTCTTGTTTTAATGCCAGAAACAAATGAATGAAAGAAGCTGCATGGTTAATTTACAGTTTAATAAACTTTCTTCCTAATTTGCTTTATTTTTTTACAAGCATATAATGTAAACACTAAGTTTAAATATGGGTGGTTAAGATGTGTTTTACAGCCAGTTCATGCATGACCTGATTAGTTGACTGATAGAAAAAATAATTGATGATTAGTCAACTATTAAAATGATTGTTTGTGGCAGCCCTATTACAGATGTCGAAAAAAGTGAAAAAAATGTTTTAACAGAATTTAGAAGGTGGTTTAATACCAAGCCAATTACAGTTGGGTTTTTTTCTCAAGGACAAAGGTGTGGATGGAGCATAGCAGATCAATTCACAATCATCCAATTGGGAAAGTGATGCTTAACATTTAAAGCTACAGCTTCAAACTTCCCTATTTAGAAAATAAAGTGCATTTCCATTTTATTTTACAAGACCTACTACTACTAATTAATTGGTCACATTAGATACTTAATAGTCATTGACTTGCATTGGCAGTAAATGAAAACCGATGTATTGCTAGCAGTGTGTTCAAGCCACAAAGCTCTTAGCTCGTGCACTCTGTGTCAACTCACAGGGGAATTCTCTTTGTCCAGTTTCTCCTCCTGGGAGAAGAGATCCAGGCACTCCCACAGGGTGACCTCCCTTCCAGAGCTCCTCTTAGGGATGGGCAATGACAGATCACAGAACACGTCAAATGTGTTGGAGTAGTGAGAGCAAACCGAGCAGTGCAGCGAGCTCCGCAGCTGGCCTGAGAAAAGCTCTGTTAGGAGGAGGATGACACATATTATTGTTGGTGGCACTCTGTCAGCTTCTAGTGAGGATGTCACCCATGAAGCGGTGTGGCTGGTCCGTTTTTCTCACCTACTATTATACTGTCATCTCTCTCCAAGTGCTTCTTCCACATGGCAGCTGCCTCCTCAGCAATCCTGATTGGTGGTCAGAAAACGAAGAAAAGTGGAGGTCAAACGAGGAACGAAAGGTTTCAAGGATGCTAAATGTCTGCTTGCTGACCTGAATCTGGCATATTTCTGCTCAGGCTCCTTCCCTGTTTTTCTCACATTGGGTCTGCGGTTTATTTCAGTGTGCAGCTTGTCTAGTAGGAATCGGAGGAACTCCTGAGCATCCTGTTGACTGGAAGAAATACAAGCAGAATCCATTTAGACAAACAGTTCTTAATGAGCTGAATCTGTGTTGGTGAGATATAAATATCTGATTATAAGTTATGAAGCAGATATTGATAATTCATGTAAGGAAACGGTGAGGTAGAGCTATGATGGGATTATATAAGCTCGCTTCCTTCCCTTTCAAGCAATCTATATATTTGATTTCTAGTTATCCTATGTTTAACATAACTGTGTATGGAGGTAAACCTTTATTGATTGTATTGCACATACATCATTCTTGCTCTGATTACTCAAATCAAATCAAACCCAACCCGATCCAATCAATCCAATCCAATCAAATCTCAAAAATCCCCATATCTGCTTTTGTGTTTGTTCATAAGTATTAAGAAAAGTTCCAAACAGTGAATAGAATCCGTAAGTTTGCCTTGTCACCTGTATCCACTGAAGTAAGGCACTGCATCTTTGAAAATACTGTAGAACTTGCGGGGATTTACAACAGTGTCGCCGTCATTGACGTCCCACAGGCCTGACAGTACCTGGGAGAAAGCTGATGCAAGAAAATTAAAACAGTATTGAGACATAATGTCAGAAACATCACAAAGAAGAAGAGGGTAGCAGAGGATGAATACCTTCCATGAGCTTTGCATCCTCTTTGGAGAACTTCTCGTGCTTGTAAGACTTTAGGAGACTGTAGTTCCTCAGAGCACGTGTGTGAGACAGACACTGGACCACGGCGTTCAGGAAACACTAAGGAACGACAATGACGAGCTTTAGTTTGTCGACGCCAAATTGACTGAATGAATCGGTCTTTGAAATATTTCCTTGACACTCACTGTGTTGCCTATGTTCCTCAGACCAACCCTTCCACTTCCTAAGGCGAGTGGGTCTTTCTGGAAATTGATGAACATACTTGGAAATCAGCACCAATTCAACATTTTAGTGATTAATTTTCTCATGGGTCCTTCTCCAGTAGTCATACTGCATGTGACTGTCTGAACCTTGCCCTGTTACAGTGTCTCTAACTTTGACAGGACAGATTTAGCCTTCTTATCTTGTTAGCATTACAAGAGAAGCTAAAATTAGGTCAGTCCTAAGCATTCATCCTATTAGGGAGCCACAGGGAGTGCTGACAGGTGTGTAAACACGTGAGTTAATGTGCACATCGCACCGTAACGCCATCGTGGAACTACTTTCATCTACATTCCTGGAAAATCCCACTAAAGTCACATGAAGTAAATGAGCTCACACCTCATTGTCAGTGACCAGCAGCAGCCCCATCAGCGATGTGTAGAGCACGGACTGGGAGATGTCGGCTGTTTCTCTCTGGAGGCCTTTTTGAGACACGAGGGTTCGACAGAGGGCCTTGCAAGAGCCTTCCACACTGACGCCACTGGAACCAGGCATCCTATTGTACCTGAAAACCTCTGAAGGAGCGATCAGAAGGGCTTTTTGAGGAAATGCAAGCCCCTGAGGTTTGCACCTGTGACCAAATGAGGCAAATCTTCTTCTTTGTTTGTCATGCACACTTGACAGGTGAGGGGAATGGAGAAGTGGAAGTTATCGCCAAAAGAATCGGTCCAACTTTTTAGGTACTTCTCTTCGCACGCATTAGAACCACGGAACGACACATCTGCAGAGAAAACAAGTGCATTCCTAATTAAACTTCTATTCGGGCAGATCCTGCTTGTTTACTTAAAATTATGACATTGCACCTCACAGTTCTTAACATTTTGAAACGGTCCTGTTTGTTTCACATAACAAATAGGGTGTAACCATTCATTTTGGCAACATTCGATTCATATCATAATTTGTGGTTGACGATACAATTCATCGTCAATATTGGTTTATTCTGAACAATCCAATTCACTGACCTAAAATTGATCTTTTAGCCAAATATTCAACCAGTGTGACTCAGAGATAAATACCTGGGTACTGATTCTGAACAGTTCAGGTGACGTTTTCCAGATTCCTTAAATTTCTTGTGAGATAATCAAGCGTAAATTAAATATGTGCACAAATAAACAATGTCAATCAAAGTTCAACCCACCGTTGTTTTTCCATATCAAAATATTCCAAACGAAACAATATCAGAACATTATATCACACTGTACGGTCATGTCTTTGCAAAATTCATTGATGTGATGGTCGATTTTACTTTATAGTAAAATAAACCTACCAAGTCTCAATCCAAATGGTATTTTCCAATATTGATTATTTAATTATGAGACAATTTTATTATAATTTCAATTCAATTAACAGATGGATCGTAGGAATAGAAATAAGTTAATCGATTAATCGTTTCACCCCTAATAACAAAGTTTTCCCATCTCACCTTCAGAACTGCATCTACTCAACAGACTTGGTTATGTAAACAACTACACATGCCATACAGCCAAAGTCGAGCTCCTAAATAACAAAAAAGAATGTGGAGTATGAAGGAATTGACAGAGTTTTGGACTCACCTGCTCACTCCGTCTCTCTGTGGACAAACTGTCCCTATCAAACTGTTCCCATCATCTGCTGAGCTGTTAAAAATGCATAAGGAGAGGTCTACTGTTTCACTGTGTGTCCGTGGGCTAGAACTGAAAGTCTACCTCTCACTCCGTTGCCCTGCCACCAGTGTCAAAAGAGAGAGAGCTGGAGCCAGAGAAAGAGGGGAGGATAATCACCCCTAATCTTTTCTGTGTACTGTAGATCTCATTGTCTATACATAGCCTGGTTTTCATGCACTTTCTCCACAAGCAATGTGTCTTTTTTATTTTGACTGTCAGTTTATTTAAAAAAAAAAAAAACATTTTCACAAAAATATTCACCACAAAACTCTAAATTTTAACAAGTATATTTGTCTAATTTCTAGTTAAAATAACATTTTTTCCCCAAATTTGAGACACTGTTACCTAAATTATAGCATTTAACTATGACACAATAACTTATTTTATCTTAAAACTTTTTATATTTTATTATTATTTAAAAAATAGCAATATTTATGATGCACTGTCCAAAAATAGACTTTTTCCTCAGTTCAATATTTTTTGGGAAATAATTTACACCAATTGTAAATGTGTATTTGTCAAGAAATTAGAAAAATATGAGTAAGATTCAGAGGTTTTTTTTTTTCATATTTCACAGTAAGTGTGCAACCAAAAATAAAGCAAAAAAAGACACGACAATGTGTGCTCTTATAAAATATCTTTTACAAAAAAAGGCCATATGACCCCTGCCCTCCCCACCAACCCCAAAATGTCTTTGATAATCCACCCAAAAGTCAGCGACTGGTGTGGTCCGCCATGTCCGTGTCTGAGCTGAGGCTGAGCTCCGCTATGTGACACAGGCCGGAATCAGGGTGAAGAGAGATCCGCGACTGGCTGGTCTGAGCCGTTCTGTCCCGCGACTGCACAATGGCTTGGCGCAGACAAGTGATCCACTGCTGCCTGCTGAAGGAGTCATTGGCCTGCAGAATGTAAGGGTTGAATTTGGAGCGCCCTCTGCTGCTGACTCGGAAACAGTTCTTCACTAGAGAAAGAAAAAGGGGAAGAAAGGACAATGAGTGAAAGTTGTAGAACTCACTTCTATGAATGTGGTGTGAATGGTGTTTGTTTTCACAATAACAAGATAAAGATGAACTTGGAGGCAGAAATAAATACTCAGCAATTAGAACTGGCAAGATTTAACTATCTCAAAAGTAATCTAAAACAACAATTTTCAAGGACACTTTACATGCATCCCTTTTAAATTAAAATCCAAATTTAATAATGCTTTTTATTTTATAAGAAGAAACACTAAAAACAATATTTTTTCTAAATCATCATAAAACAAATCGGATAAATAATCTCACTTAATCTGTAAACCAGTATTTAATCTTAAAGTCACCTTTATCGTTTCCTCCAGTGAACGCTCCTCTGAAAGTGCCTCCTCCACCTGCTTCCCCATCTGGAATCTCCTCCAGATTTATTAAGGCGTTGGGCAGCGGCTGTCTGTACACATTGAAGACATGTCCACCGTCTTTTTCCTCCCCAGGTTTGGTGAGCACCAGAGCAAGCTCAAACAGGAATACGTGCAACCGCTGGTAATGGAAGAGGTCACACTTAACGTCAGATAGTGGCTGCCAAAGCAAACTTGGCAGACATGTTCGATAGGCACCTGTCCTTTGTTGTTCTTGAGCTCTCCGTGGCAATAGATGAAGCGGGACTGTTGGATCTCTGGTAACCTTTGGCTGTCTTCAAGGTAGTGGAGACCTCGCCGATAAAACTGGCACTCTGCCTCACCGGTCTTTTTGTTTACCTCAGCAATAATGTTCTGAATCAATTCCAACTGAAAAGAAAACTCAATTTTATTAAGCTGGAATATGCATACCACAAAAAGTCTCAATGTCATCTATCCAGAGTCTGTGAATGTGTATAGACACATGACAGAAGCACAGAAACTCACAGCATCTGGTAAGTAGTCCTCATCGGGGTGATCTGGAGGAGTGCACTTCTGTATTTCTTTCAGTAACAGAGGGTATTTGACCAAACGGGATCGAGGGAGATCCAGAAAGTTCCATAAGTCCAGCTTCCTGCTGAAGGAAGATTCCTGGCAAAGCCGAAGAAAGTGCTCCACTCTTTTCTCGTTCTTCTTCTGATCCAGCAGGGCTTTGGCTCCTACCTGGTTACAGCAATACGTGACATAGGCCTCGAGGCAAGGAAACTGTGGAGACAAAGAGTGGTGTGAAAAATATAAAATAAAATCAGAGAATGAACAAAATGAATCATATAAGGCTGGGCTTCTTACGAGAAACTCACCCAGTTCAGCAGAGTGGGCCCCACTTCTCCAACTGTCTTTTCTGATCCCCTCAAGCGTTCAAGGCGACTTAGAAGATCTAGTATGAAAGAAAACAAGGATAATTAAAGCTCAGCATATTTTACATCGGTGTTGCTACAACCCAATGATAAATTAATTCCCAGAAAAATAACCAAAACGTATATTTTTCATCATTTATCAAATGAGAACACAACTTATGTTTTACATCTATGTCAAAGAATTCAGGGAAAGTAATTGATTTTGATTAAAACTACAAAAAAAAATTTTTTTTTTATATAAGATATTAATAGTATCAGTTATGTGTAAGTTTTTGCTTACAAAAATATTAGTTTAAGATGGAAAAATTTTGACACAAGGCTTCACCCACTGTCTCAAATTTGATAAACACATTTTTAACATGGTGTAAATCTCTCGCAAATAACTAATTATTAACACATTTTTGCATTCTTTCATGACAGTAAGTAGTCATTAAAAAGATAGATGAGTTATTCTCACTATAAAGTTTTTAAAATTAGCTAAACTTTTTCCCGCTAAAAGTGTTTTTTTATTTCATGGAAGCAGCCATTTTGAAAAGACCACAAAAAGCCATTCTACTGCCTCTGGTGGAATGGTGATGAACTACAGGGCAGAAGTTGCATACAATGGATTTTTAAGTGAAGTTTGGATCGAGATAAGCGTGTCAGAAATACTTGTGCCAAATATGAATTTCACCTTTCCCGTAAAAGGAAAAAAAAAAACGCCACAAGTTTAAACTTAAATTTATATCATGCCCTGACAATGTATGCTAAAAGAAAATTCAACATGAATGAAAGAAATAATAACTCACTAATTGTAAACATTTTTTAATCAGGTGGGTGCTAACAAAATGTCAAAATGAACTGGAAATTATTTTAAAGAGGTAAATATTACTGTCTGTCAATTTTTATCTATTTATTTGTATGTATTTGTTAATAATCAAAACTATTATAAAGAGGGTAACCATTGCAATCCAAAAAGAAACAGCCAAAACTGATCCAAATTAGCCTTTATAAATAGTAAATGCAAGTGTTCTCTCAATAGAGCTCGGAAGCATAGCTCAGGTTTGAAAAGTATCCTCTGAATAAATCATAAGATCTTTGAAACGACGTCCTTCACACAGTCACGTTTGGTTATAACGCTCCAACACCTGATACTAGAAGGAAGACAAAGTGGGGGAGGGCTCTGAGCTTTGCAGGCGCAGACCAGAGTATTTAAAGTTAAATGTGCAGCCTTTATTGAAACTAAAACTAGTAACATAAATTTTTTTTTCTCAACAACCAATCAACACCAGGTAATAAAAAAATGACTCACGATGCAGTCAGTGCCCAAAGTCCTGGCCACAACCCCCAATGAAGCAACTTAAAGCCTTTGCAGAAACAAATACCCACAAACCTCAATGACCTGTACCTACTTCATGAGACAGAAAGGTCCAAAAGTCTGTCACAAGAACGTAAAACTGTCACAGGAAGTGAATAAATCACCTGTCCAGGACTCTGCTTCAGGCCTTTCCTTTTCTTAAACGTTTTTAAGACATTGGAGTAGAGTATTGAATCAGATTGCATTAAAATTGGTGCAAATAGGTTAATAATTAGATAAATGTTACATAGAGGAGACAGGATTTACCTGTATGGAGGGGAATAAGGGATTCCAGAGTACCGAAGATCTGTCCAAGCTCACTCTCAGACATGATGTCCAACTTCAGCATGGGTTCATAGTACACCTGACACCAAGGTTAGAGATGAATAAGTGTGAGGGATAGTTTAATGGTGGCAATGAGCGAGTGTTTCCAGCACAGGTGTATAAGTACCTTTTTAACCAAACTGAGGTCCTCTATCAGCTGTCTTTCTCCCTGAGTCAGCTCATAAATCACCTGCAGAGAAGGAAAGAGTTCCATGACTGCAAACTGCGACTCCGACAAGTCAAAACAAGTCTGGTTCTGACAATGGAGTTGCATAAGATGTTAATGCTGCGTTCAGCCAGCATGAGTTTATTACAGCTGATAGGTTGGTAAAGGAAGTAGAGCCTTTAGTGCCAGCTCACATCCTCTTTCACAATACCCCATGCGAAGCAGCTTCAGAGAAATGAAGAGAAGGTGCAAGACACACCGCCTTCAGGTTTGAAGCACATGTTCAACGGCAGTTTCAGAAATTATTTGGGCTTCTGCCCTTCTGTCCCTCGCACCTCTTGGCGTTTGATTTCCTTGGCCGTGAGGTCGTGGCTCTCCACTGTGTCGCTCCAGCACTGGCTGCTGCGCCGGCGTGGAAACGAGGAGGGCTTCTGGCGAGAACGGGGGAGAGCCGGGGGCAGAGGTCGAGCCTCTGTGCGAAAGCTAATAGACCGCTGTGAAAAAAAGGAGAGAATAACGCTGACTATCTGAACGGAAATGTAAGCGGTGAAAGCATGGGCGTATTTGAGCATCCTTACTGAAATAGACTGACTGAAGCGTTTCAGAGCTGGGGTCTTCATTTGGGGTATAACACCCGTGAGGCTGTTGGATTTCCCCACAGGTTTGACTCTCTTATTACTGGGCTCCTGAAAACCATAAGAAGTGAACTTATAAAAACCATAAAGAGCATAAATTAAAAAAAATCTGCATGAACAACACCTGACCTCTGAATCTTTCATGTGGTCAGGTGACATTTCGCCCTCCTCTTCTTCCTCTTCATCCTGCTGGAAGTCCATAATGATTGGAGTTAGACAAACGGCGTGGAAAAAGTTGAGGAAAACGGAAAAAAAGCAACGCTGAGAGGGTTAAAATGTTGCATGGTGCAACCTTCTCATTTCCTGTGTGATTCTTTCGAAGAGGAAGAAGGTTCAAAGCATGCCTCGGTAGTTAAACAACAAAAATGTCTGCCGAACAACCACATTTGTAATGTAGCAATAGTGAAAGGCAGGAGGTCAAAATGGATTTTAAAGGACAGAAAACATGACCCTGCATTAAAGAAAAAGTGGAAAGACCACCAAAGCTCAATGTGGGTTAAAACAACACTACAGCTGAACACAATGTGCATGTCTTTGTCAGTTCAGCATTGTGGTCACAAAGGTAAAGTTGACTAACTTCCGCCTCTTACTGAGAAACAGAGACGAGAATGATAGGAAGCTTCTCCGTTTATTTCTCACCTCTATGATTCTTATCACAGCTTCAGGCGCAGGATCTTGTTTTCTCTTTTTCTTAAAAAACAAAAAGTATGATCAACTTTTTCCCTTTAAATTAAAACTCAAAGAAAAAAATGCAGATTCTTACCCCTGCATGGTCATAAAACACTGTGTGACCGTCGCCTGACATGTCAGACCTTAAAGAGGACAAAACAAATGATTCAAGCAAAAGTAGAGTTTCAGAATGGCTGAAAAAAGTCTTTATTTTATCACAAAACAGTTTGTCATCGTACAAAAACGTTGTCCATCTGGTTAACGGATGATGCAGCAAACAAATGAAAAAAACAATCCCAAAAAACTAAACTTTCTCGAAAAATTCAGATTAAACATACAAGCAGGAAAAAAAAAAGCAGCTCTTACCAGGAAGTCCTCAGTTCATCAGTCCCCTCCACTTCCATCTTTGTTTCTTCAAAGCATCTTCAAAATATTACTGTGCATTTTTAACATGAGTGCCAATAATCCAGATTTGAGGTAGTTTCTGTGCTGGCCCAGCAGCGAGCCGCTTGCATTCGGGTGTAAAAAGCTCAACACACTCCTTCCTCTTCGCTTTCTTCCTCATCTTACAGCTTACCACATCCTTTAGGGTTGCACAGAACTCACGTATCCGCTCCTCTCAGGGAGGAGTGATCAAGCTTCACGACAAACTCATCACCCAAATCTCTCAATGTTCATGAAAATTTGGTTCGCAAAATTTGCAAGACACGAAAGGAAGCGAAATTATATTTGAAATAGAATGTTATATTGGACTGTGGTTACAAACTGAACTCGTTTTTGAAGTTAAATATCACACAAAGTTTTATTTTTCAGTAAATAGACAACCTGTCTTTATGCTGAAGGTTATTTCCTGCTCCACTTCACTGATCTGAATAAAGCAGATTTCAACTATCCTTCAAATCAAAGTTACACAATTTTACTGAATGGACTAAACAAAAGACAGACGCACACTTGTTTTGTCATGTTTATTCACTATAACACTAAGTGCTCCCATTCAAGATACATCTCAATGCTTCGCTCTTAGATTTAATTAATTTTGGAGTTAACAAAGTAGAAAGACAGCTTGATGATCTACCAACTGTGTGCCGAAACTCCATCCAAATACCCCCTCCCCCCCAGAAAATAAAATAAAATGGAACAGAAACGCATGACATGGAGAGAATGGAGAGAAAACTCATGTCATGTGCAGCAGTCAGAGTGCTGAAATGAGGCTTCAAGGGTGCTTCAAAGTGGGAAGGGCATTCTCGTCGGGATGATGCTGTACTTCCACTTCCAGTCGGGGAAAAATTAAAGGGAGATTTGGGTTTTTAGATAGCCTTGTTTTAAAAAAATAAAATAAAATAAAAAATGACAGTATGAGGGGCAGATCTATATGAAAACAGCTGCAGAAGAGAGGAGAGCAAGCAGGTGTTTAAAGCTCTGCTTCAGAATACTAGTTGGGTGTTATTGTACATACAGACTAGTTGGATTTTGCAATAATGAGGGCACCAAGGTTGTTGAAGTTTAAAGGTTCTACTACAGAGAAACATCAGGATGCCCAATGTACATGCTCCCCCCCTCCGACAAAACTCCTCTTCCCACAGTCAAGCACCGAGTGGAACTGTAACACACAGACAGGTATCCTTCTGTCAGCTTACTGGGGCTATGTACAGTCAGGCACAGGTTTCAACAAACCACAGGCCTAAAAAAGGAAACCAATTGATCCAATAGAGCCGATCTGGATCAATCCACCCCACCGTTTGTCACACCACTATTTCCCCACTGAGAACACCCCCCATTCCTCGCACCCCCCTTGCAACTACCACCCTCCTTGTGGGTGGTGTCCAGGTGAGGCTCAGCGAATGGTGTATCTGACGTAGGGCACTTCCACATCTTCATCTGAAGTGTCGTTACAGCAGAGCTCGAACACCAGAGCTTTCACGTGCTTGCCCAGCTTCTTTTTGGACACCTTGGTCACAATCTCAGTCATCCTGCAAAAACCAGAGCAGGAACAGCTCAGTTTGTGAACGGGATAAAAGGGAAAGAGACGGCACATTCGCAGTTGCTTACGGTAGTTCAAGTCTCTCTTTGAGCTTGGCAGAGGGCATGAAAAATGAATAGAGCATGGACACTCCCTGAGAAAGCATGGTGATCTCCAGCTGATGCTCATTCTGCAAAACAGAGGGGGAAAAATGTAGTTATTCAGTGCAACAATAATAATAAAAAAAAAGTTGGAAGAGAAGCAACTAAATTTGCTGGACATACTTTAAAGTAATCCAGAAACTGGCGGAGTGTCATCTCTTCACCGTTGGGCTGCATTCCTGTTACTTCAAAGCGATCCCACAGACTCCATTCAGTTTCATAGTACTGCAAATACATGAAAACAATGGTTACAGCTACTGTACGTAAATACAAATACTGCATACCATTGAAAAAAATGCTTAACACTTGGTAATATAAACAATGGTTTCACTTCTCCTCAGCACACACTGATCACACCAGTGTGAGAAGGTGAGTTGAACTCACTTGCACCCAGTCAGAGTTGACTGATGCATCAGTATTAGCATGGCTAAATCATCACAGGAGCCCGACAGACTGAAACCTAATCACAGTGTCACAGACATCACACGTTATTTAACCTTTACCAGCTCACGGGATCAAACAACAACAGCTCACCTTGTGTTTTGGAGCAGCGATGGGCTCAGAGTAGGCAAAGAAAGGCAGGGCTAGGTTCATGAAACCATTCTTGTAGGTCTCAAGCTTCTTGTGTCCTTGCACAACCTTGATGAGCTCCAAGCAGACCAGGCCAACAACTGCAGCTGTGGTGGTGGCAATAGCAGGAATGATCTTGCCAGCAATCAGTTTGCTCTGGACAGAACAAAAAAGATCAGCTGATGAGAAGATTAAAAACAGTTAAACATTCATTTTAGTTTGTTTGATAAAAAACACCCCATAAATAAGCTTGAGGAAGCATTATGTATAACAATCCCTCCTCACACAGCAGACTCCCATCAGCAGTCCAGAGAGGATTCATACAGATACATTTTTGAAGGAGCCAGAACAGAAAAAAAACAAAGCATTTCCACCCAGCAGTTTTGCAATGTCAGAACCAAAAAAAGATGCCCTTGTTAGACGGCCAAAACGAGGTCATGTGAATGTTTAGCCCACCTTGTGTCTATCTGCAGGCGGAATGTCATAGTTCTCTGCTCTGAGGTTGGATGCAGCCACAATAAAGTCCATGTGGAAATTGGTATCATCATCCTGGAGAGGAAGAAAAAAAAAAATTTCTTGGATTATTTTCTTTTCAGCATGATCAATGCACTTCAAGTACTACAAAATACATGAGGTTGTAGGATGTTAATGGGGTAATTTATAGACCAAAATTTTCTAAATAAAAACACAACTGGGTTAATTTGTATAGAGAATCACATTTATAGCAATTATGACATATTATTTGAATGACAACACAAACTAATGTCAGATTCATTCATCTTGTAAGTTTATTTTTACGTTTAGATTCCACAAAAATTATACTGAAATATTTTACAAAAAATTAGGGGAATGACAATCATGCTATTACAGTAATTAGTAACATGAGTAAAGGAAAACTGATTTAGTATGACATTTAGGAGAGTGGGTACCTTTTCAAACTCAACAGGGTTTAATTTGTACTGGAAGGACTCTGGTGACGGCAGTTTGGTCTTTAGTTCTTCCAGTTTAGAGTCATCTGTATAAAAATAGATCCCTTATTACAGAAGGCTTTCACCATTGACAGTATCACACAACCATTTTTTTTTAAAGAGATTTAACGTTTTTTTTGTGTGTCTTACCAACAGATGAGTTGCTCGTTTGCAGCTCCTGATCAGAGACATGAATTTTAACCCCTGAGCGGGGGGTAAAAGTGGGCACCTTGACCTCTTGCAAAATCTTGACCAGTCCTGCCCGGTCGGTGCTACCTGGCAGACCGTACATCTGCGCAAACAGGTTAGCAGCTGCCAAAACGTAATCCATGTGCAAGTCCTGGAGACCAAAACAACATGTTAATAATCTGGAATTGAATCTTTTCTGAAAAGTAGTTTTTCAAAGTCAAAGCTGGTCAAAGATGAATATTTACATTGCTAGTGCTGAATTCTAGGGGATGAGGACACCTCTTTGGGCCAGACCAGAAAGGTGCACCTGAGCTGGTGAGCTGCAAGACAAATATTTTCTTTAGACACGTGTGTACGACTCAAGATACATCAGAAAAAACTTTACATTGTGCTTAATTCCATGAAGTAAAATGTAAAAGAAAAAAAAGAAGAAAATGTAAAAAGAAAAAGTGTTTAAGCTCCACTCTGATCATTTCCGAGAAAAATATTGCAAGAACATGTTAAAAACAATTTCATTAGGTTAATAGGCTGGTGTAAATAGGACACGGAAATATGACACACAAAATAACAACCACAATGTGGTAACGCTCTTCCATTTCCTACCATCTCTGAATAAAATTAAAAGTCCTCAGAACAGAGGCGTGTACCTGCTCAGGGGGGAAGTTGTGCAATAGCTGACGGATGTTGTTGCTGTACTGGCACTGCCAGTGGTTGCGCGCCCAGGCTACGCAGTCAGCCCAGCTGTGTGGACAGTCTGTGACGACACACTTGTAAACTGCATCCAGTACCTCCAGTGGCTGGGCCCCAGGAAGCTTCAGTGTACGCTCCATAAACTTAGGATCTCTGCAGAAATCAGAAAAATGTTTATGAAGTACTGAATTGTGTACAGCAGTCTAAACAAAATAATTAATTACTTTGTGTTTTTTTCAATTATGGCATTACATATCAGTTTTCTTTTATATTTAAGAGCAACTTTTTATGGAATGTGGACTTTCTGTTATGAAGCAGAACCCACAAAACTGAGCCAACAAATTTAATTTTAAGAATATAAGTTTATATAGTTTCCTCTGAGATAAAGAGTAACAAAATGTTACAACAGCTTTTTATTTTCAATTTTTTTTAGACTAAAATGTATATATATATATATATATATATATATATATATATAGTTGTGCTTGTTGTAGATTAAATTTAAGTTCCAGTTACAGAAATCTCTGTTCAATTTACATTTAGTTCTACAAGACCATCAGCATTCCAACCTTAACTATGCTGTCATCAAACCATCCTCAGACTATCCGGTTTCACATTTTATCTAAACAAATATGGTCTCAAATGTAGTTCATGGTCAACTGCAGGCGGGCACAAAGCCAAAAGCTCCTCAACTGTGGTTAGGATGTACTTTCACATGGCGTTTTCTTCTTAAAGCTCACACTGTAGAGCGCAGGAAAGATTTAAGTTTGGGCTACAGGTATCATTTTCAAGATCTTGCAGAGAGAACCATGTACACAAGCTATAGTTCAATAACTATGACGTTCTTTTTCTTGTGAGCATGTTTCCATTTTTGGAAGAAAATAAGTTTCTGTGCAATCTAGAATGTAAATTTTATTCTGCAGAAACGCGATGTTCAGACAGATATCGGTGGTAGCATTATTGTTCTATTCCCCAAAACAAATATAATTTGGTAACTTGGCAAAAAGCTAGAGTTTCCATTGAAGATCAATTAGGTTCAAATGAGGGACAGTGTCTACCTTTGACTTAAGACTTGATTTTCATAACAAAAGTACTTCTGTGCTCATCACTATGTCTATGTTTTAGATAAACTAAGACAGTGTTGTTTAACATGCTATCTGCAGTGACAGTACTTTTATTTTTAATTTTTTTAAAGACTCAAAGGTTTTCCCTTAAGGATCAAATGTTTCATTCAAATTTGTTTTTGTATTTTTTCCCCCCATTTTCTTTACTTTTGTCTTTGCAATGATTTTTGAGGTTTTAAATATTTAGCCAAACATTCATCTGAATTCAAGCATCTTAATATGAAATGTATGTAGATAATTGCTTCAAGGAGGTTCCATCTTTTTAACATGGTTTGTTATCACTTTGAAAAATTTGTAGCTTTTCTATATGTTAAGTTAAGACGGCATTTAC
>NC_050518.1:9915893-9951380 GCF_002922805.2 Oryzias melastigma | reverse complement strand
CCATCTATAATAAAAAGATTAGCCAAGTCAAGTGAGTTCTTTTTTTGACAAAAAAACTGTATTTGCCAATAAAAAGCACTAATCTACTTATTCTGTACCATCAGATAAACGGTTCATAGGTTACCACTAGTACATCAACCAGCTTAATATTATCAACTAGGGGTTTACTAATTGCAATTTTCTGGCCAATCAATTGTTTTTTTAATCTTCAAGTTCTGCTGATATTGATTTGAAAAAGTAGTTGTAGGCCATAAACTCCAGTATCTTGGTTGTAGCTTTGCTCTTTTTACATTTTTTTAATTAAATGTAGCAGTAGCTGGCCCTCCACAACTTCTTTTTGGCCTTTGTCAATTGCAAATTGCGTTTATTATTTTACAAAAAACTACCAAACCAACAATGTCCCTGGTAGAAACTGTTGCTGTCCCCATGAAGAAGCATAGACATGCAGATGTGACCCTGTCAGTTCACCTTTCCTCACAGCAGAAGCTGGTTGATTTTCAGGCCTTTGTAAAGGCAAAAAAGATTGGAGGACAGGAGTGATTTCCTGTGCAAAAATTGGCCAATCACAATCTCCAGAAATTAGAGTAATTGCAACCAATCGATCAGTGCACTCCTATTAGAAACCTATTTATTAGTCCTAAGAAGGGTCAACTTCTTTATACAGGTGCTACATTAAATTATTCTTTTTTATGATTATTGTAATAAAGTTCAAATGCAGAAGATGGGATACAACAAGGTTTCACAAATCGTACAAGTGATTACAGCTCAATATAACTCAAAAATTCTGTTTATCTGTAGACATTTAAGGTCAGTCGCTACATCAACAACAGATTCATACAAAGTATGAATGAATGAAGTATGAAAATAAGCATTTCTGTGGTAATTAAGTATGAATGTATTTATTTATGAAAACCTTCTACTGTACTGCGTCAGAGAATTTCCAAATTATGTTTCACTAACCTGCAATGTGTGCTCGATTGCATTTGGGAAGTTCTTGAGGGTACAGATGGGGATGGACTTCTCAGGTGGGTCTTGACTGGAGCTGTACGACTCTGTGAGGAAGGGGATCACAACCTGGACGTTGCCTTTGGTACCTAAGGTACCGGACTCCAGTAAGGGTTTACGGTAGTAAACACAACGCCGGTCCATGTACATACCTGAAAAGTAATAACACAATTTTTAATTAAAAGCTAGACAAAAAAAGTCAGTAAACACTGAGCTTTGTTGCAACATTTTTCTTACGTGCATCGACGTTATCCAACGCGTTGGCAACGCCGTCTAGGCTTTCAAAGAAGTCATCATCATAAACCCTCTCTGTTTCAGGGCCCACTCGGTTTTGATGGCCTGTGATCCTGATGGAGGGGTTCATCTTCTTCACTGCTGCAGCAGCTGTGTCGCTCTTCATTTTCTGTCAAAATAAACAATAACAATCTCTAAAATGCTTAAGGAGAACATTCCCTTGTTTAAAAAAAAAAAAAAAAAAACATTTTTTAAGTAATTTTATTAGTGAGATCATTTTTTCATTAGCTTTTTAATTGAAGGACATACAAACTATAAGCCCCAAAGGCATGACTCAACTGTGAGGTTTACTTGATGTGAGCTGGTCAGCCTCAGTTCTCCAAGTAGAAAATATAGCTTATTAAAACTAGCAGATCTATTGGTATGCCCTAACAATTTTTAAGGTACATTAAAGCACTTAAAACCCAAATTTAGTAAAGTAGTTCAGTTTGACATTCAGAAATTTAGATGCCTAAAAGGAGAACAGAAAATTCAAATAAATGATGTACATCTTCCTTCTATTTGCTTGAGGCAAAGTTACCGGTGCTTACCGTGACATCAGATGGCCTGAACAGGAATTGTCTGTTGAGGTTGGATTTTTCGATGGTGTCCATGTCGGTCACAATGACCTCACCCTCTCCGCTTGCCAGTCCTATCATGGCAAAGTTTTTCAACAGCTCACAGCCAATGGCACCAGCTCCAACCTGAAAGGATTACAGCAATTTTCATGAGAGTTTGCGACACAACTTGCAATCATACTGTATTGTATGGCAGAAATTTTTACTTTATTTTAAAGACATTTTTTTTTTTAACAATACTTTTCTAAAATTAATAAAGTGGCTAAAACATATTTTACAAAAAAGTACACTCCAAGTATCTGAAAATTAGAAAAAAAAGCAACAAAAATATGTTTTGTCCTACATACCAGGAAGTAACGTTGTCTGGCAAGCAGGTCTTGTAGTTTAGTACCAAACACTGCGATCTGCCCATCATAACGAGAGTTCCTCTAAAAGGTGAACACAGAATAAGACAAAAAGTTTTACTTTAGGATTTGTCACCACTGGTGATGAGATAAGGGATTGGTGTTTTGACTTGTAAATACCCACAGGAGCACACTCTTCCTCTGTGAGCTGGACTCCAGCGTCTTCAGACAGGCACTCCAGGGCATCGAAGTACAGCCACTGCATTACAGGCATGAATTTCCCTGTACACGCCTAAAAGATTAAAGACCAAATATGACTTTAATTATATAGACTTCATGTATAAAAACTGGTGAATTTTACAATATGCTATCATAGCAACCAAACTTATTTAAATTTAAACTCTCTAAACTTGTTTTTAAAACAAAAATGTCCAAAATAGCCTAAATGAGTGGAGTGAAACAGCTGACATGAGTTAAATGTTTCCACTGACCTTCATCACTTCTTGTGCAGCCACACCCCCAATGAAGGCATTGATTGGAGAAAGATCCCCCGCAGCCAGGAACGAAACCTTTTTGATAAGATCTTCGTCCAGCTCCTCCACTTTGGCAGAACCCGTCTGAGCAGAGTTCACCTCTTTGGCCAGATTGAGCAGCTCTTCACCATCAGCCTGGAACACAAACGTCAGAATTTTAGACTAATTACAGACGTCAACTTTTTTAAACTTATGGTTTAAACTACTACTACACACACAAAAAAATTCAGTATGACAACAGTATTTGGTCAGTCTTGACAGACATAATTCTTGATCATTTAGAAATGAACGGAAACGGGTATCTGGATGAAAATATAAAAAATACCATGCTCCAAGGTGCAGGAAGCCGGTTGTGCTTTTTCTGGAAGGCGTGAATAGCCTGGAAGCCCACATGCAGCTGTCCTGGACGATCAAACTTAGCAAAGTCCGTCAACACAAACTCAGGCTCAGCCATGGAGGAGGAGATGGATTTCTGTAAAAGATGGGATTTTGTTGTCAAGTTGAATCTACGCTCCACTGATCCCCGTCATAACAAAAATGACCTGGCTTTTTTTAACGGCTTAACAATTACTTCATAGTTTCCAAATCAACAATATTAGCTACTTACAAATCCAATCTTCTTGGGCATCTTAACCTGAGAAACTATTCCTCCTCTGACATAGTCTGAAAAGCCGGTTGTGTCACAGATGCTGAATGTGTATGGACCTGTGGAACAGAGAGATGCCATGTTAACTTGGCAAACCCTTTCAAAATAAGGGCAATAAATAGAAAAGGCCTTACCAAGAACTTTAATTTCCACTGGCTGACAGCCGTTGAGTTCGACCATGCCCTGAACCTCTGTGAAGGTGACGTAATCACCACTCTCAAAGCCGTGACGAGCCTCATCGAGACATGTAACGACTCCAGAGGAATCCTGGAGAAACAAATAAACGTAATTCCTTTGGGAGAATGCTTAAATTTAAAAAAAACTTCTTAAGAGTCTGGATAAAACTAACCTTGGTGATCATGGAAATCATGGCACTAAGAGGCTGCTCTCCATTGGTGTCATACACAATCATTTCATCTCCAAAGTCACAGAAAAGTTGACTTAAAAAAAAGAAAACAAAAATTAAAAAAAGAAAAAACACTAAACCAATAAACGCATTTGTGAAGACGCATCAGAGTGTGAACAAACAGGTGATTCTCACCCAAACAGCCCACGTGTGTCTGCAGTTATTATCTTGATCCCTTTACTGTGGCAGAAATCCCCTAACTGTTTTTGCTCATCAAGAGTTGAGTTAGTAAGAACTACCACCTGAGTTTCAAAGAGACAAAATGATCCAGTTATTACATCTTCTCCGACATTTCTTCTGGATAACGGAGTGATGAGAAACGAGCTTCTTTTGAAGTAATACCTGGAACTTCGTCAGGTAGTCCTCGGTTAGCGCTCCGGTATAGGCCGACACTGGAACATAGCTGTTCAGTTCAGCCAAACGGGGCTGGCTCACCTCGGCTCTGTTCTTCCCCAAATCCGCCTCCCGGAGGTAAAACTAATGCAAATCAAGCAAAAATAGTTTCTAGATCAAAAAACAGAAGTCTGCATTATGTTACAAGAGTCAAGGTTAATGGCCAACTCAATAGGAACAGAACAACCATTATTTAAGACACAAAGTATACAGAAATTTAACTTATAACACTGGGACATATATATTCATTAAGTTATGAGACCTGGTGAAACATAAAAATTGCATTTTGTTTAATCAATTGAAGAACTTGGTGTTTGACTAGATAAATGCTTTGATGATGCACCTCATTTTATCTCCTAAGATATATATATTTTTTTGTTTTAGCTGATTAGTAACTTCATAAAAATAATTAAAAAAAAATCAATAGTCATCTCAACTAAATTTCCTTTTTTTTTCCAATCAGAAATTTGATCTGTGCTGTATTCTACATTTGACAGTAAACTGGTCTCCATTCTTGAATTAGGGCTTTTCGTTGACAGAACATTTAGGTGACATGGAAAAAAAGGTTTGGTGTCTAAAATTAATTAAATAATATATCAATACAGTATTGTAGCTACCATGAACTATTGAAAGAAAGGAAGCATGTCTTGGACTACTTTAGGCCCAAGGGTTACTATTTCCACATTACTCTGTGACCTGCACCCATGCCTGGAAACAGCCAACTGTACTAAAGAGAAAATTCCGTCACAAACCAGCAAATGCGTGATCTTTTCCATAAACACACACCTGAGAAGAAAGGTCTCTCCATTCTGCAACTCCCTGGTCATGCACAGTGACACTTCTGACTCCACCCAGGATGACATTTTTAGCAATCTCAACTCCAAGACCTCTCATGCCAGAAATGAGGACATTGGAGTTCTGCATGCGCTTCATTGCTTCATGGCCCAACACATAGCTATAAAATGGGAAACACAGTAATTAACCTCATGACAAAAAGACAAAGAATTTAAAAAGTACATCAAAAATTGCTATTTAAACAGAAATACTTACAGTTGTCTGGAGTACAGGCCTTCATCAATCTCAGCATCGTTGCCATTCTTAGCCATGCCCTGAAAGTAGACATGAGGCGCAAATTAGTTCATGTTGGAAGTTTTATGTATTGAAAGGCTAAAGGCAGCAGCACCTTTATCTCTGCACCATTCAATGTATTAGATATTTCATTTTTGCCTTTGTGTACAACTAAATCAAAACTGACAAAAGAGTGTACTATTTTAACTGAATGCCTGTTTTTTTTCCCTCTGAATGTGCAACTTTAGTGTAGGAATGCATTTTCCTGTATGAATGTCCACAAACATGAATGAAGACACAACCGGAAGAGCAAACAAAAGCTGTAGGTAGGAAAAGTGCTTGATTTGCATTACCTCAGTAAACACTTATACCTTTTACCCAATCAGATTTAGGTGGTTTCAATGGTTCAGTGACTTCACAAACATATTTTCCAGGAAACACAGAGGCCAAGGAGAGCTTGTTGATATCCTCGCACCATAAAACATAAATGACGTCTTTCTTGAATGGTTACATTTTTTATGGTTTCAGTTTTTTCTGCTTGAAGTCTAAAAGGACGGGAACTGAATGTTTAAGCCATTTGCACATCTGAAGTATTTAGATTTTTTTGTTGTAATACGTCGACTGCTCTAGTTGTTCATGTGACATCTTTTGAACAAAAGCCCACCATGTTCTAGGGTAATAAATAAACAATTTTTTTATGTTCTTAAATGCTCTAATATAGGGTGCCGTGTTACCCCTGGTTGGGAATCAGTATCTTGTTACATTTAAGTATATTTTCATTTAAATCAGAAGTGGTTTGTTTTAACCCTAATGTAAACAAAATGTATAAAATGGCTTTATTAATCTTAAAAAGACTAATTCAAAACATATCAGCAAATAAATTTTGACAAAAACACAACAGGACTTGTATTTCAGACTTTTATCACAAATCCTGTCCACATAAAAAATAAATAAAAAATAATAGAAAACCAGATTAAAATAAGCTGTTGAAACTCTGTCTTTGGCTTAAACTCACGTTGGCAGGTGTGTGGGACAGATCTGTTCTGACAGAGTTAGAGGAGGAGCAGTGGGATCCCGTCTTCGTCTCTGTTCCTGACAAGCGGCGCTTCTTGGACAGCGGCGAGCTGGACATCTGAAAGTTAGAAAAAACAAACAAAAAAGGAAAAACTATCATCTTAGGGGGGAAAAATAAACACCAGCACAATATTTTCCTAATCTACATTTATGTAGATTTTTGTATCTAAATAAATTTGCTCACCAAATTAATTTGCTAAATTAACACAGGTTCATATTCAGGTTAGCATTTTATAAATCAATGATTACCATCAGCAAAAAAAATAAGCTGAGAAGAAATTCAGCTTTAAAATGAGCTGAACTGGCTTCTAGCCAAACGCCAATTGGTAAAAAAAAAAAAACACGAGCTTATGAAGAGGTATGAATAGCTGCGTTGAGTTCCTTTCATTCTGAAGACAACACTAGTTTTGTACACTTCCATTGTTAATTATAAGTATTTACGGACTGCCGGTGTCCTTTTAACAAAAACAGCTGAATCATGAGAGTTTACTGCAGCAGAGAGCAGTACACTTCCTGGGTCCATAGTGTTCTGCTTCATCTAAATCCAGGAGCTGGATGAATTAACTACACCCTATTTCTATAACTGACCAAAATCTACCGTCCGCATCAGTCCGAAAAGGGTAGGTGGAAACAGGCCGCAGTATTTAGAACGAACTGACCCCTGCAGCCAACATTGTCAGCTACAATTTCCGCATGGAGCGACAACTTTAACTCCGCCTTCTCTAAAAAGACTAAACATTAATTTATGGAACGATTCAATTTTTTTTTTAGAAATACAATCAAACGTCCTCGAACGTCGATTTAAAAATCGTTTTAATTGATGTCAGTCGATACTGTAAAACGAAAATGAAGTCATCCGGCATGATACAGCAAAGTATGACGGCAGTTACTGTATGTTGCGAAGCCTAAACCAAAACAGCCCGAATTGAGTTCGAAGCTTTACGACATTCTGATATACGATGTGCCACGAACATGAAAAGAGATATATTTTTGATAAGACTAATCAGTGAAGTGTTCTGGCAAGAGAACAGGAGAGAAACATCAATAAGTTAGAGGGAAGAAAACAACATCCTACACACATTAGGAGCTTGGCCTAGGCCTAAACCGCCGACAGTGCGGAACACAACTTTACAAGCTAGCAAAGGTTGCTAAGATAGAAGCAAATGGCTTGTTTGACAGCCAAACACGAATGTCCATACGTACATGCGGAAAATCCTCACCCAACTCACGTTAAAAACGTGTTATGTATTTATCGCCTTGTGAAAATGTAAAAAAAGAAGAAGCTACTACATCCGTGCTTCATTGATTTCTCTGATCTTACCAATAATCCTTCTCGGTGCCTTCCCTATGCAAACCCGCTCCTCTCCCGCAGTTCGCAGATGTCGGCGTTCACAATAATTGACTAATTCGACGGTTAGTAGCAACAAATTAAACGGGGGTACGGGGTTCGGGCTGTCAGCGCTATACTGTCGAGTCACTATGCCGTTAAGAAGAGTCTCGTGTAACTGCGCTGCTGGCTTTGCGACTGCAGACGGGAACAAAACCAAAATGGCAGATGGGGCGAAAGAGGCGGAGGGTCTGCGACGCATGCGCTGAAATATTCAACAGGAAAGGGTGGCTCCAGAGCCGCGGCTCGGCCAGGCTCTCATTCTATTGGCTTCCAGCGTGCGTTCATTCCGCCTCTGCTACGAGAGGATGCATGCCATGCATAATACTGTACAAAATTCTGGAAACCCGTTGTTCACCTATATAAAAACAAAAAAAACAACGGTTTGCTATTATTAAAAAAAGCGACCACAGCGCATCAAATCCACTACAATCCTTCTAACATATATATCAAAAGCTGATCAAATTATTAAATCCAGCACATTTGCTTTTATGTCATTTAGCTAGTAATGGATTCAGATGGAAATGCATGCACATTCTGCACCGGACCTGCTACAGCCCATCGTACAAAAATAATAATCTACAGAATAAAACTTGCACTCCAACAGCGCCTACAGTGTTGAGATTGCCTTCTGCCTTCCCCTCGAGTTTTGCAGTTATTGTTTCGTCTGGCAGTGATGTAGCGATCGGCGTTCATGTAAACATCCAGCATGAAGCACGCTCGTAAAAATGTAGATCCAGGCGCTTAGTCACATTTTGGGGTGAGCCTTCCTTGCAAATGAGTAATGGGGGAGGGGGTGTCTTGCAAATGACAAAGGCCCCGGGAAAAACTGGGCCGCTAATTCTCGGATCCATGTGTTGAAGAAGATCTCCGTCAGTTTTCACGTTATTGTGACTAAATGATACAAACTACTATTCCCTCTTCCACGCATGATAGAATGTGTCGCTATCAATATGAATGAATAATAGGATGCATAACCTGCCACGCTCAAATGACCACTATTACGTTACTGTGGTAACACAAATAGTTGTGCTACCATAACGCAGACCGACCAAAAATAGTAAAAAAAAAAATAGCTATAAATAATCGACAAGGCTGTAATTTGCGTAAGACGAGTTGGCTACAGCACACATTTCCACGTTGCTCAAATGTACTATTTGTTGCACCAACGGCTTCTTGAGCACAATCAACACCACCGCTTTCAATAACAATTGTCCCGTGCACGTAAAACGTGCAAACGTTAATTTAACGCTACCCGTTGAGTGACAATGCCTCACAAGCGTCGGTTAGCTAAATGGGCAGTTGAAAAGACTGACTTCGCAAGCGACAACGGACGTTAACCACTTCCAATAAAGCAGACCAAAAGACTGCGTAGTTGTTAGCTTGTGTGCAGCTAGCTTTAGAGCTATCTAGCCACCCAACGAATTTTTCGTACTTGTGCCGCTATGTTAGCTACTCGGCTAACACTAGCCAACTAGCTGGAGCTAACATCACTAACACGAGAGCTTACACAAGTGTGCTGAACTTACCACATCCGATATTACTCGGCCTGGTCTTTACTATTAAAAATGCTTCTGTTTAAGCAAGAAACAAAAAGAGAAAACAATAGGATAACCAAACAGTGCCGCTGCTGGCGAACTGAAAAGTGTGTCAGGCTGGCGGGCTCTCTGTGACTTTTTCCACTGGACGGTTGCCTGCCCGGCTGTTCCCGAAACGTTTCCCCTCACTCTATGTCAGGTTTCAGCAAACCAAAGCAGCAACATGTGCACGTTACAGACAGAACCACTGACCTCCCCCTTGGGTTCACCGAAAAGCGACTACAACAAGTTTATAATTTAAACATAATTTAAAAAAATCGACCATCATATCAGTTTATACTTTTAATTAATTATTCTTTAAATGTGCTGCCACTCTAATGTTTATTCTTATTTTAACTGTTTTCAAATACAAGTGTTTTTCTTCGCACCCACTGACTAAGGAGTATGGTTTAGTCCAAAGCACACGCAATGGCATATGGGATTTGTAGTAAACTTGTAATAACAGTCTCACGGTTGAAGTACGTGTAACGGTACTTTTAGTACGCTAAACTAACTACCAAACTAACTAACTAATTAACTGAAACAAGACTTTTTTCTATTTTTATTGAAAGATTTGACAATACAGTATACATAAGGTCAGAATGCTGTCAGTTGGGATAATAGCACATAATCTTTTATACATACACTCAAAAAGCAGAATGAAATTTAAAAATACATTTTTATGATTAAAAGGAGATAATAGGACAGGCTAATTAATATTAGTCTACCAAAATAAATGTGAAAACAAAACAGAGGGAAAATGTAAACAGAGTTTGTTGGCCATACATTTTTACACAATGTAAATGGATAGGTGTGCTTTTTGCATTGCCTATATACACAATTTTGCTGTCTAGAGCAACTCAAAATGTTTTTTTAAGTGATGATTAAAGTTTAGCATTTGGTTAAATTAAAATCCCACTTAACAGCTAATGATTGCTTTTACAGTCTCAGTTGCACATCCTTCTGTAAGGGCTACAACTCTTGATTTTAAGCCAAACAGTACATAGTACTTAAGGGTTGAAAAATAATGAAATGTCATGAGCTGCTATAAACAAGTACATTGCAATTTGGGCATTATGAAGTTTACATAATGACAACAAAGTAAGAATTCTTCTTCTTCTTCTTTTTAAATAATGTATTTTCAGTCTATGATACACAGTGAAAAATCAAACTTCCATACTTGTTTTGTTAATATTCACTCTTATCAGGGGAAAAAAAATGTTTGAAATCTTGGAAAACCCAACAAGATTTATGCTGTTATTAATGTTCTCGTCAGAGTTTTAGATACAAACAACCCTTTGGAATCCCAGTATTTGCAATTTTCACATGATGTTGTGCTTTACTACTCTGAACCCGGCTATGATAGCAATGGGACAACAAGAGGGGTTTCTCCTTAACAGTCATCTGTTAGAAATTTTCAACTGAACAAAACAATTATAGAGGCTTCTTTTTTCTTGTTTCAGTTATGCTTCTAGATGAGGCATTTATCTCTTTTTCCCATTTGAGCCCTAAAATCCAATACTCAAATAGATTTTTGTATTTTGTAGTGGACATTCATCTCAAAGCCCCCGGCCAAACCCAGCCCTGGGGGACTGGCTAGTTTGAGTAACACTTTTCTGTCCCTCGCCTTCTTCCGATTCTCCACCAGCCTGTGGTGAGTCTTGTGTAGGTGGTGAGGGTGGGGGATAGGAAGGAGGTGGGATGGCAAGGTGAGGGAGAGAAGGCAGAGCAGGTCGTGGAGACGTGGGAAGTGGTGGAGGAGTTGTGGATGCTGAAGCTGAGGAGCGCTGTGCGGAGTGTGTACGGGAAGTGGAAGGAGAGGCGTGCGTGCTCCTGGTACACAAGGATTCAGCCGGACAGTCACTGATTTGCTCGAGCAGAGAGGGCATGTCACCCTCAATCTTCTCAAGTACGGCGGCCATTTGTTTCTCTATCTGCTCGATCACACTGTCCATCTGCCAGTCGCTTGTAGCACTGCTTACCCCTGATCCATGATGCAGACCTGTTCCATACATCCCAACTCCTCCTCCACTTGTGTACAAGTGGGTGTAAGGGCTCGGAAAGCTTCCTGCCATCCCTAACCCCACACCAACGCTTTCTGGGTTGTACGGTGTGGCATGTCGGCCTAAACTTGCAGAGCTCCCTGCAGCGTAACAGCCCTGTCCTGGCACGGCTCCTGTCCGAGCCACGCTGAACTCAGCACTATATCTGTCTGCTCTCTTGGCATCCCTATCCCTTCTGCTTGCAGGACTAACATCACCTCTCAGCCTAACTCCCAATCCTGTATCCACCCCAGCCCCTGGTCCCACTGACGGGGCACTTGTTGCCACCACTGATCTCTCTGCCACTGCTTCAGGCACTTGTGTCTGACACCAGCTCCCATCACTTTCATCTTTCTGTACGCTTTGGGTCGCTGGTCTTCTCTCTGGCGACGATGAGGTGGCAGCAGCTCCTGTCGGCTGTGTGCCATGAACCTTTGTGGCCATTTTACATTTGCTGCTGGGATCAGGCAAAGCGGATGCATGCTTTAGCTCAAGATTAATGCCTTGCTTTTGTGGATCACTAGAAACTGTCGAGGTCTGTTTGACCTCGGGAACAACTTTATTTTGACCAAAGTTTGCAGCAATTTTCCTGGTTCCATCCCCTGCTACCTTCTTCACACCTGCCTTGTTGGGCTCCACCTGCACAGTTTTGGGGATGGAACAAGTCTGGATGATAGGGTCCTGGACATCAGACGGAGAAGTTCCAACAGAAGGGCCAACAGGCATATTCACTGTCTCCTGTTTTTCTTTGCCCGTCATGGCGCCCTCATCTTGACTCATGGCCGTGGAGGTGTTTTCAACAGTAACTTCTAAGGACACGCTGCTTGATGTCACCCCTCCGTCACTAGTCAGTTTTTCTCCGTCATCACTCGTCCCCTGGGAGATGCCCCCTTCACCTTCTCCTGCCTCTGCACTGCTTTCAACTCCAGCCGAACTGTCAGTTAGAGCCTCTGAGTTCTTCAGCCGCTGCATGAACGTGGTCACACGGATTGCTTTCTGTAAAAAAAACAGAAAACAAAAAAGAAAGTGAACAAATGCTAGAGAGCATTATTAGAAATAAGACTGTGTATTTATCTAACTCCAAATCTGTGATTTTATATTAAATCAACAAGTCCTGAGAAAAGTTCCGTCAACTTTCCTTTCTGATTTAGCTGGAATACTTTGGCACAACAACTACAACATCTAAGATGAACTCTTATTATTTTTCTTTGATTGAGTAAAAACTATTTTGCTATAAGACTTTGGAAGTAGACAATGTTTGGGAAAACATTTGTCTCATTTTATTCTGTTATATCCTTCACAATGCTGCAAGTGATACAAGTAGAAATTGTGCTTTAACATGTCCTTTTTTTAACATGTTCTTTTAACATTTTTCTCATGATGGAAAACATATATATATTAAAATAGGGTTAAAATTTGCATTTCTGAGTATTTATTTTTCCAAATTGTTGTGAATCAGGAGCAGACAAAAAAGCCATTGGAAAAAGGATGTAGGAGTGACATAGATGCTACAGTCAACAGCCCACAAGCTCCTTGCTCTGCTCCATTCCGGTGTATCCACTTGCAAACAAATAGATCCATGTACAACTTCGTTGTCCTCGTCCGACCTGGCATCTAACTCAAAACTATACAGCTGGATAGCTCTAATATTGCTCGCCATTTTTGTTTCACCGGTAATGTTATGTTGGGAGTGTGAGGGGCTGTAATTTAAAAGATGATGGGAAATGAGGGCAGGTTTACTCTATGCCAACAGTCCCGCCCACAACTCAGAAGCAAACTTCTGATGAACTATGAAACTATGGTATGTCTTAGAAAATAACACAACTTTTTTAAATTTTGGCTTAAAACTAGCATAATTATAATTAGTAAAATACCTCTGGGAATGCTTTGGAAATAGAACAAAAGACGATTGGAGTGAAACTTTAAGGTTTGCAAGAGTAATTTATACATTGACGAAATTAATGCTAAGAATTGGAGAAATTATAACTATAAAAACTTGTTTTATTATAATAGAAGAATCTTGAAGATGGACAAGATTTTGTACAGTTTTATCATCTCACCAAGAAATGTGACAGTGTGTTTGTCAATAAAGTTATATTCAAAATAGTTTGCTTTGTTTACATTTTGATGAAAAAAAAAAATGGTTGCCACGAATTCTTTGGTGTCAATTTCTCTTTTTTAATCAAACAATCTATACTATTTTCAGGTTCTATAAAATAAAAAGCGACATGAAGTTAACCTTATTAGTTGATAATAATATTTACACAAAAACGTTGAATATGATCAATTTGAATATGATTCTAATATTCATTTGTCAATCATATCCAGTTTGATCATATTGAATTATTTACACATCAACATTTAAATGTGCTTATATTTTTTCGTATCACTTGAAATAAACAATTGTATCATGTATCTCTTTATCACTAATGACTTATTAACACATCACCATTCATCATGACTGAAAGTTGATGTGTAAATAAAAATGCTAACTTCATGCCACTTTCTCCGTTATGGAACCTTTAAACTATTTCAAAAGTCCTAACTCAAAGGGTTTTCCGTAAAAAAATAAATAAGAGTATTTTTTAGTTTATAACAAATGTTGTAGCTATTGTGCAAAAATAAAGACATTAAAATCAGCAGAATCAGAAAGGATTGAGCAGGTGAAACCTGTTAAAAGTATATGCTATAACGAGCACTAAAATGTGGCACGTGTAAGTAAATGTAGATATTAGTTCATCTCAAGCTTCCACATATTCCTTTGTGCTAATAATATGGATTATCTCTGAAAACTCCTTGACTGTTTGTTGACTTTTAACACAAAAAGAATTCAGCTTTTAAACCATCTTCTTTATTTTTGGTCTACAAACACCAAGGAGTTATTAATAAAAGTGTAAATAAAGTTTATTCCAAATAGTTTGGGAAAATCCTTCAAAGTAACTGCAGGTGAAAAGCCACTGAACCCAGTACGTTTTAATTAATAAAAAAAAAAAATCAGGCCCTGAACGCAACAACAGTAAATGGGTTGATGAGGATTTGTGTGGGATGAACACCTGAGGGCCTCACTGTTAAAATCCCTGTCTTTCAGTGGCCGACATCCCCTATATCCCTGTCTCCCTCTACTAATCTACACTAAATTAAACACCAAAGTCACAAAAGGTTGTTTTTTATTAGCAAATGTTTTACACAAACTAGCGCAGATGAGGAGAAGGAAAGGTGCAGGCCACTTTGAACATTTGAGTCATATTAAGTGATGATAACAGGGCAGAGTGGATGGATTTCTTCTGGGACAGGCAGAGCAGTAATGGACAGGCACAGAGCTTGAGAAGAGCTTCATCAGCCAATACATGATCAATACACCTCAAGGTTCTCTCAAAGGGAAAAAAAAGAAAAAAATCTCAAAATTTACCTGTAACTCCCCGACTTAACCACACACCAACAAAGTTTTCCCCAATTAGAAAGACCTTGAGCTATTGAGTCATGCAAGGCTAAGTATGAGTTTCTCTCCTTGCTCTGTCCTTCAGATCACACTCAAGATGACAAAAACAATACCTTCAGCTCCTTGGAACCACATGGGAGAAAGAAAGAAGAGTTTGTAACTGTTACTCATTCTGTTAGGTAAGCACTGCCATTTTCCTCCCTTTGTCCTCAGCATCAAAACCTAATGGTTGATGCCAATTTCCAACTTTAATCAAATCTCCAAAGGATTTGCTCGGATACACCCCATACGCATCACCATTCTCCTCCATCGTGTTGCAATATTTAAAATCTGTTCTAATAAAAGAAGTGAAAGCAAGTTCCTACCCGCCATTTTGCCTTTGCAAAGTTCTTCTCAAACTGGGCACAGACGCCATCCTTTAGGTTCTTCTCCGAGGCGCCGTTTCCTGCAATCCTGACAGCAACGATAGTCAGTGCAAGAGCAAAGGCGAGTGCTGTGCGTGTCTGCAAATCATCTCAGTGGTTTTACCATTCATGGCCGAGGGCCTCTTGGGCTGTGATTCTTAACATCTGGTCCACCTCCATCAGACGGCAGACGAGTTCCTTTGCTGAAACAGACAGAGCAAAAAGAGGGTAAAATAGATGGACATTTTTAATAAGAGATCATTCATTTGAGCCTAACATGTCAACTTGAAATTGCCATTTAAATGTTCTTTAAACAAAAAAAAATGCTTATTGCCTTTACTACTAGATTAATCTAGTGCAGGGTCTGCAACCTTTAACGCTAAAAGAGCCATTTGGTCCAGGTTCCTATTGACCGAAACTCAACAAGAGCCGAAAAGTTTCACCTCTAAGTTAGAAAACTAAAATTTATTTTTTTGTGACCATTAAGCCATTCATTTATAAAATAGAAATTTGAAATATTCTCTACAATTGAGTTTTTCTATATATAACAAATTTAACTTCTTTCACTTTTGACAATTCAATTTCCTTTCAAAATAAAACACATCCTGTGTTTAATCAGATCCTCCAGCTGCAGCAGATTTACTTAATTAAAAATGGAAAACAACAAGAGATTTTCTTATTGACTTATGTGTTCCTTCATCCTTTTTCTTCTTTTACAAGTTAATAAAAACATGACAACTTTAGTGTAGAATCCAAATTATTGTAAAATTTATACATGTAAATGTAATAAGATAAAGTCACTGATTATAAACCACTCAGATAGTATATTAAATCTTTTACTATCATTTTAATCAGATAGGCCTGTCTGACATGTCAAAAATCTAAACACAAAGTAATTAATTAATTAGTTAAGTTTTAAGTTTTCTTCACAGCCAAAGAGCCACAATGGAGGAATAAAAGAACCAGTGGGTGTTTAGTGCCATCGTGTGGTGGAGACAGGTACCTGCAGGTGAAATGTCATCCCAGTAAGGGGTATCAAACTCAAAGTCTCCAGCAACGATACGGCAGAAGATGATGCGGTTGTGTAGATCGGTGTTCTCCTCCTCTGTTTCATCATAAAAAGGTGGATTGCCAGATAAACTGCAAAAAGGAGGGGGGAATCGTTAAATTTAAACAATTTTTCACCATGTTAGATCAGCTAAAGTTTAAAAAATACTCACAGTATGAACATGATGACGCCCACAGCCCAGCAGTCCACCGGACGGCCATATCTGTGACGAGCCACCACTTCAGGGGCTGGCATCCAAAAACACAGAGAGGGCGAGTGAGTGAGCTTTCTGTGATCTAATCTATCAAGTGTCACCCTGGCATCTTAATTCTGCAAAATGCAGACTGACTCCTAAGATTAGTTCTTGTTTTTACCCTTTTTTCCTCCCCTCTTCCATTACCACATCCATTTTTTGATGTACTGGTTTAATTAACAAACACTGTGTGATGAAGAAGTACCCCAGGCTTTAAAAACACAGAGCAAGGCCAAAGCATTCATTTGTGCTTCAAGTTAGCCTGACATAAACCTCAAACAGACAGCAAGCGGGGGGATAAAACATATAAGTCACTTTCACTTTGAATTGGATCAATAAATTGTTATTGACAGGATGCATTGCTTAGGATTTTAGGGTATTTTTGAATAAACCTTTGTTTAAACTGTACTATGTTTGTTGAAAACCCTGAGCATTGATGCATAAATATGTTTTAGAGAGTTTCAGTAAAAGCACAACACATAATAGAGACAGCATGATGAAGAATACAAATCATCTGTCTCTAATAGCTTTACACAGTCGGTACTTATGCTGTTAAAGCTCCGGGTTGCAGCTGATACAGCTAATCATAACGTTCCATTATGGAGACTGGAACATGTCATTGGTATTACAGGAACTCTATGAAGTTGGTTTAAGTCATCATCATATCGATTTTAGTTTTTTTGTGTGTGAAAAGCATGAGGTCTCTTTGACATTATAGCCAGTCACACAGTGAAGAACATGATCTGCTCTGTTTACTTCAAAAGTTGTGGGAGGCAAAGCCTTCAGCCATCAGGCTCCTCTCATGCAGAGTCAGCTGTGGAGGCAGAAACACTCCCAACTTTCAAGAATAGATTTGAACAGTTACTTTATCCTATGGCATTTGTTTTAGTGCTCTTAGTATTTTTATATATTTTTTCTTTTTTTTTTGCAGTCGTCCTGATCCCAACCGTGGCAGATGGGCATTTTTACCCAGTGTGGTGGAGGTTTCTTATTGTTAGAGGGGAGTTGTTCCTCTTCACTTCCCTTCATGCATGCCCAGTACTTTGGATTCTTTCCAAAAATATTCATGAGCCAATCTGTTGGTTTCTCAACTAAAAACAAGAAAAAACTGTAACACATTTCCCTGAATTGGACTGAAGTAGAATGGATTATAGATGCATAATCACTTGATTTGATATTTCTGCCTGATACTGTCTCTGAGGAGTAAACATTAGTTCCCAAATGGTTTAATATAACATAAATTCACTACATATAAAAAGATTGGGAAAAAAAAGAGCATGATCTGAAGGGTTTCAAACCTTACGATCCATTTTACTGTTTTAAGTGGGATTTTGAAAGATAATTATCATTAAAATAAAATCAATAACAAAACCTAACCCTTAAATATGGTCTGAAGTTTATACTCACAACAAAAAGTTCGATCTGAGACTTAGGAGAAGGATTACAAAAAAAAAAAGAAAAGGAACTGAAAGACAACCAACCCAGGTATTCTGGAGTTCCACATGGCTCAGTGATGGGTCCGTTCTCAAATCTGGACAGGTAGAAGTCTCGTAGGACAACTTTGTTATGGTTGTTCTCTGTGTAGTACATCAGGTTTTCCAACTACAAGTGAAAAAATAGGGAAATAGGTTAGTTTATTTTTTTTAAACAAAAAACAGAACAAAAGACTAAATTACAGACTTCTAAGTAATAAAAACAAGAAAAGCAAACAATAGAATCAGAGCTGCAAAACCCTGAAATTGTAACTTCCTGCATTTGGAGAAAACAATCCTAAATGCAAGAATTAGTGAAATCAAATACGACCTCAAAGATAATAAGCGATGACACAAATGTAAAGATGATCTTTAGCATTTAGATTATTCAAAATGTTTGCCTCTCTTAATGCAAAAATGTATTTCAGTTTCATTTACTATTTCAATTCCATTGGTAAAGGCTTATAATGTAGCCAGGTTTGCAAAATAAAAAAACAGTTTATATTTACTGGAGTCAATCCAGCAAACTGTTGCAGTTAAACCAAATAAAGTCAGTTCTGTATTAAAACAGTCTTTTTTAATCCAAAGTGTCTTTTTATACAATACCAGCAGTTATAACAGTTTTAAATTTAAATGTTATGTTTTGCTCTTTTCGACCTTTGTGATAAATTTACCTAAAAAACAGACATGATTTCTTACAAGTTTAACATTTTATCCATGATGTTGATGCTTTAAAGAATTCTGTTAAATTTAGGACTCAAATCAGAATAACAGATTCCTAGATATGAAATATTTAAAAACAAAAATACCACAATACTTTACTGCTAACACATAAAAGTTAATGAAACAATGTGCTTTATTGTTTGTTTTGTTAAAAATAAAAAAAGTGAACAAATAATGATAAAAAAAAACTCTTCCGTTTTCTACCAGTAGGGGGGGACTAAAGACAGGAAGATAAGGGAGTCCCATCTTAATGAGCTCATTATGAAGGATAGAGAAATGTCTAAGCATTGCTGGAGATTGAGCCATTAAGTCAATGTTTATTCCCATGGTAAACACATTATAATGTGCAGTCAATAATTGAAATGGCAGAGCAATCTTTTATGTGTCTCTGCAGATAGACTAATGACCAAATACTAAGTATTGCTTTCTAGTATGTCTTGGCCCCCCTCACACTGTTAATTTGTTGGCTAAGTGTTAATGTGTTGTACTTTTTCAAGTATTTCTAGACATCAGTCACACATTTATTTAAAGTTTGTTAGTGTTTGGGCAGACATAAACAGTAGGAGAAAAAATGTTTATAGACACTCTGCTGTTTTTAGATGATTATCTAATCACAGAGAAATTATTTGTTTCCCTAAAAAAAGTAGGTAAGTTCATTTAAAGGCTAAGAGACAGCAAAGGAGTAAAGGAAAAACACTTTTTAGGAGGTATAAAATGATTAGTACTTTAATAATGTATTAGATACCAAGATTTCTAGTTCGTATGGGTATTTTATACGGGTTCCTGTACATGTCAAGATGTTTCTGTTCAGAAAAGTCTTTAGTTTATCTCAGTCTAACAATGATTTTAAATTCACTTTTTGCAGGTCTTATCAGTTTTTAATGCTTTGGTCTGTTTGGGTTTATGTTTAATTAAATCATTTATTTTTGTAAAACACTTTATGATTTTTATTTCTCCAAAAAGTGATTAATATATAAATAAAAATGTACTTACTTACTTTCAAGAAGTGTTCCTAGTCTCCAGATTATATTATTTGTGAAAGCACCACTATAACTTAAATGTTGCTTCATGTTTATTTGGTACGAGATGGTAAATCTAAACCAGGGTTCTTCAACCTTTAACACCAGAAGAGTAATTTGGTCCAGATTTTTACTGAGCAAACTCTCAGCGAATAACACCAAGTCTCACTTCCTCTTTTTGAAAAAACAAACAAACAAACACTTTTTTCATGTTTATGTGTCCATTAGGCCATTTTAATTTTAAAAATTCAGTTTTTGAGTATATATAAAAATGTAAATATAATTGTTTTTTTTTTAATAAATAACAATAAGGTTTTACCTTTGACAGCATGACATACCAGCCCCTTTCAAAATAAAGTACACTCTGTAGAAGATCATGTTGCTGTAGCAGATTTATTTAATAAAAAATGTAAGAAAACAAAGTCAAACACAACATTTTCCATCAGTATGACAACAATTAGATGATATTATGTAAGCATAGAATGAAAAATGTGTTACGTTGTCTAATTTAATATTTATTCAAATTGCTAGCACTATTCTTTAAAGCCAAAGAGTCTCAGTGGAAGGACAAAAGAGCTGCATGTGGCTCCGGAGCCTCAGGTTGAAGACCTCTGATCTAAAAAAAACATCAATAGCCAACAATTGTGTCTCCACCACCTTGGTTAGAAGGATTTTCAAATAAAAAAAATACAAAATATGTTTTCTCCAATATGTGGATTTATGTTATCTAAAACATGTATTGATCATAAGTAGATTCAGCCCTGAACTATTTACAGTATGAGGATTTTGTCAATGACCTCAGGGCAGCTGCAACCACAGTCACCAAAGTAAGGAAAAGACAGTTGGTAACACAGGACTGAAATCCTGCAGCCTCTACAATATTCCTCTGCTCAGGAAAGCACAAGTTCACCAATGAAAATTGAGGTCTTTAGCATCAATTCAACCATGGTAAGGTGCAGATCATTTAAAGTCCCACTCTGATCATCTTTTGAGCTATTTTAAAAGCGTTCCTAGTGATCTTTTAATTATAATTATGTTGTTTTTAGTCAAAATCTAAAACCTGTGTCATTTTCATATAGTTTCTGCAGGAGTTCGTTAGAAATTCACCACTTGAGTTATGCAAGAGACTGTTGGTGTGGAGTAAGCCTGCCCCTACTTCCTGACATCCATCTCTTTACATCATCTCCTACTAGCTTACAGCCCCTTACAAGCCCTATAGTTTGGAGTAAGATGGCATTTTGGATGAGGAAAACAAAGGCGTTCATGGATCTATTTGTCTGCAAGTCGATGCATCCGAATGAAGCATAACAGGGAGATTACAGCCTGTGGATTTTAGCCTCTACATCACAACTGCAAGCTTTTTCCAAGCTTTTTTGTCTGATTCACAATGATTTAAACAAAGACATACTTGAAAATGTTCTTTATGTGTCCTTCGTCATGAGAAAAATGCCACAAGAACACGTTAAAAACGCCCAAAACATGAAATTCATTGGAGTGGGTCTTTAAAAACCTGATACCCAACAGGTGTATCTGACTTTTGAGATTTTGTCTACATGTTCTGAGGATTTTTTTCTGTTATTTTGTTTCTCACAGATCAAGTAAAAAAAACGTCTATCAAACTAGTGGACACTAGTTTGTCATTGGGAAAATGTGTAAAAGCAGCAATAGGGAAAAGTGTTTTTTTTTTCCCAGTTTTTCACCCAAAGAGTGACACCACCTACATTCCATCCAGGTAAGTTATTTCTCATCTGTTGATATTTGCACCTGTGGAAAAACACCTTTATTGTGAGTGAGTGTGGAGTTGGTGTTGAACCCCCATAACCTGTCACATTAGAGTAAACAAGCTCACAAAAACCATCATGCGTGTGATGGAGCGTACCTTGAGGTTCCTATGAACAATGTTGAGAGAGTGCAGGTACGCCACAGCCTCCAGGACCTGTCTGATGACATTGGAAGCATCTCTCTCTGTGTAATTTCCCTGGTCCAGAATCCAGTCAAAAACATCCCCTCCCGTAGCTCTGCATGGAAACACACACAGTGAAATACAATGGTCAAAATAAATCTTCATTTTTTTTTTCTTAAACTGCACAACATTTCAAAGAGTGGTTCTTTTTGTGTGATAGGAAGTTATTTCGCCTTTGCCCCTAAGCTGGTGCAGTGGAACAATTAAAGTCAAAGAACTGGCCATTACTCCTAAAGACTTGGTTAACTTTAGAAATAAACGATGGCGGTGTTAATCCCCTATTGCCCTCAGCAGGGCAATTACTGCAAGAGCTGAAGTTTGAGTAACTCACAAACAACTGAATGCACACGCAGATTACAGCAATCATTTCTTCCTGCAGTTCATTTAAAGGAACAGGATTACTTTTTGAACTCAGTGTTGGAGTTTTCAAATCAGGCTGCAAAAACCAAACTGCACACGTTAGAAGTGATGTGTATTGACTTGGTGCCGGCGAATTGACCCCAAGCTCCCTGTAGAGACTCTCTCGTTGCAAAGCAGTGCTTCAGGGCCACTGCTCCATGTTGAGTGCTACTGAAAGCAAATATCTCGTCAAATAACACCTTCCTCTGTTGCTGAGGGAGGAACCAGGGCACGCAGCAAACCCCCTCCTGCTACCCGGACTTGTGTGTTTATTATAATACTGTACACCAACCAGGAATCAGAACAGACAAATATACTTTTTCTGTAAAAAAGAGACTAAAAAGAAGCACTCACAGTTCCTGGATGATGAAGTACTCTTTGCGTGTTTCAAATGTATCTATCAACTGAAGAATATTTGGGTGATTGACCCTGAAACAGACAGAAAAAACAGATCTCAGGCTGCAGGGTCTCATTAGGAGACAACTTCGTTGTGTTTTTTTCTTCAAGCAGAAACAGAACAGACAATTTACAGCATTCCTACTGATCAAAAAGACAGTCCAGGGTGTGTTTGAGTTTAAATAATCTATTTTATGTCTTATTTGTACTCTTTTTTTCTTTAAACAGATACACCTCATTCTCTTTCTTTCAACCATACATCCACATCTGCTCACGGACTGATTGCATACAATTTCAGAATCATGATTTCGTTCTTGGCAGCCTTGCGGACTTTCCTGCCATCTTTCTTGAGGAATTTCTTGCAGACAAACACCTTGTCGGTTTGTCTGTCCTTTGCCAGGCACAGCTCGCAAAACTCCTTCCTACGCAAAATGAGAGAAAATAGACAGAAAGACAGACAGATTGAGAAGAGACGACAAGATAAAAATATTGAAAAGGACGGGTGAAAGATGAGGCAGTTTGTCAGAGTGAAACCCATAAAACTGTTGTCAGCTGTTTCATCTTCTTTTATTTTTTTTCTCTATTGCATCTAAGAATAATGGCATTAGTGAGACGCAGTTCAAGATTCAAATTAGAGGTAGAAAGAACACTGGCTGTGCTGGTGAAACACAATGAAAGAATTTAATTAGCAGGTGAATTGCTGTGTTGAATAAGTGGTAAGTTAAAAAAGGGGGGTTGCAATGGAGCTAATGTCACCATGAGCTGTGTGGTTTTGAATCACACTTAATGTAAGAAATTAGAGCTAATGATAATTTATGAATTCTCAATATGCCAACATACACTATACTTATATTTGCTTTGTGGGTTAGGCCAAATGGCAAGCATATAATCTATAGAAACAGATAAAAACTCACAATAAAATATGAGACAATTACACAGACTTATTCCTAAATAAATCAAACAATTTTTCAGTGTGTGTTTGTGGAGTGGGGGTGTGTGTGTTATGTAAAAGATGAGCAGAAATCTCTCAGGCCAGATGCTGATGTTGCCATATGGCCTCTTACACTGATTGGTATTTGCATGCAGAGTTCGTGCATGAATTTGTGTGTCTACTGTATTTTAAACAGAGTTATGCCAGAAAAGGGAAAATGCTCGGGATATATTTTCACAGATCTTTATAAGTCATGAAAAATTCATCAATTAAACTTTAAAAATATTGTTTCACCTAAACTGAAAAGTAATTTTTTGTGAGTCTAGAACTCATTTTGGAAGAATCTGAAATATTTCTATGAACAGAGAACAAAATGACTAGCAAAGGGTGCAATCCACTAATAAATTCTGCATGGGAGATAAAGGGTATAATATAAAGACAAGCATAAAGCTTTATAGTACTCACGCTCGAAGGATTTGTCCAAACTCATATTTGTCAGTGACATCAGATATGCTGTCGTAAGTCCGCCCATCTCGCAGGGCAAGGCACCCAAATGGCATGACGGCATTCACCTACAAAACACACAAAAAGGAAGACATTCTCATCTATAGATTATATAACAAAAATAAAGGTTGAGAAATACAAAGACATCCGAAACACAGGGCTTAGACCTGATTCCTACTTTTCATGGCCCTTTAGGCAACACTCAGATGAAAGTTATTACAGAGAAGCAGGGGCAAGCATTTTAAAGAGAAATTGGTTTACTGATGAAACATGGTGAAAGCCTTTACTGGTTGAAGTCAAATACACAGCAGTTGGGCGCTCACTATTAGTCCTGATAACATTTGCCGGACAACAGTAGATACAGCCAAAGCAATCGGTCACTTAATCTGGATACTAACACCTCTGGCAGCCCGCTTGCGTGCCAGCCTCGTCCACAGATACTAAGCCTCTCACTAAGCTTCTCTCTGCGCCTCTAAAGTCTGTAGATTCTGTGCAACATCTGCACAAGTTTCAGGCAAATTTACTTAAAATTTCCCTGTGTTCCACATATTCCCAACAAATGATTTTTTTAGAACAAAACAGGCCCTTAAAGACACACACTTGTGCTTTTAACACATTCTTATAGCATTTTTCTGATGATGGAGGACATTCTTTCTCTGCAGCTATGTGTGTACATATATTTTTAAGAGTTTTGATTCCTGCTGTTTTTGTGCATTTCCTTATTATTGTGCCGCTTCTACAACAGAGTTTCCCTGCGGGGATAAATAAAGTTGATCTAGAATCTTGAATATATGGAGAGATAAAGCTTAAAATTGCATTTTTGTCTGAAATTTTCTGAAAATGTAATTGGAAAAAACCTGTAGCAGTGATGCAGTTGGCAGACCACGAGTTATGGAGAGAAAATAGACTCACCCCGATTTATGGGAGCGTAATTCTTGATTTGTGCATAACTTGGATCTGTCTGTGTATAATTCTTGATTTATAACTCACACAATACATTTTGTGCATAAGTACAAAAATTACAAATAAAAAAAATACAATTTACATATCCTCAACTTAAAGTTACAACAGTTGAAACTAACTACACATACAAATCTTTAAAAACTACGCTTGTTACGAACACACAAAACCACATTTATGCACAAATCTGATGTGAAGACGTCAGACTCTTTTCTCGTCTTCAAGATTCGTCCATAAGGGATGCGTTTAAGACAAATAGATCAATGAACGGCTTTGTTGTCCCTGTCTGAGCTGACATCTGGCTTTAAACTGTACAACTGGAAAACTTTGATATCGCTTGCCACTTCTGTCACACCAGTGATGTAAGGTTTTGGTGTGAAGAGCTGTGAGCTAGCAGGAGAGAGCGTCTACAAAGGGATGATGGGAAATAAAGGAAGGCTTACTCTGCACCAACAGTCCCACCCACAACTCAGAGGCAAATTTCTAATAAATTGTAGAAACTCTGTCTTGGAAAACGACATAGACATTGATTTAGACTAAAAACTATGTAATTATAGTTTTAGACCACTGGGAATGCTTTGACAATAGATTAAAAGATGATTTAAAAGATAATAATGAAGACTAGCAGAGTAGCTTGTCTAGTCTTCTGCTGTATTTTGTCTTTTCAGGACTTCATAATCTTTAAACTTCTTGGAAACATGGCTCAAGATGACTCCTCTTCTAACACTGATCCTTCTTGTTAGCACTGTATATACTGTAAGACATACAAACACTATATAACCACACATGTTGGCCCACTTGTTCTCATACACACTCCACAAACACCTTTCTTTTATTATGACTGCCCTAAAATAGTGCGTGACCCCACAGGAGCCAACAAACACTCAGGTAAAAAAAAATTGAGGATCAAGATAGTGAATCAGCAATCAATAAACCATCTCACCATGGCCCTCAGGCAATCTTCACCCACATCTTTAAAGCTCTCCATCTACTGCAGTAGACAGATTTCATGTAGGATTCAGTCATCCATCCTGAAAGAGCATCCTTCTAAATACTCAACTGTAGGCCATTTTTCTTGATTTTTTTTTTTTTCAGGATGTCTTACGAGATGCCCACAGTTTATCTTCTGCCTGCATCAGCTTCAAGGTCAGAAAAACACAGGTAGGTGCAAATAACTAAGTTGGAAAATTCTGTGACAACAGAAGAGGAAGCTTTTGGTCAAAGAGTAAATCCACAATCGAAAGAAACAAAAATAAAAATAAGAACAAAATAAAAATAATTAAAGGTAAGAACCTTTTTGGTGCCAATTAAGGAATAAACAAGAAATATATTAAAATTATTTGTGGATATTTTAAGTAGACAAAGCTGTAGTGGAAAACAGAGCCTTTCCTTAGATGGAGGAGGGGCCAGAGAGCGCTACATAATCCAAATGCAAAACCTAATCTCTAATCTGTACCCCTAATCCAGAGTGCCATTAGACACTGTGTGCATGTGCATGATCACAAGATTGTGTGTCTGAGAAAGGGAAAAGGTTTGGGTTTGTCACATGCAAAAGGGGAGTGTGAGCAGAAGGCGGAGTTTCTGGTTCATAAATGTTCTTCATTCCCAAAGGAGAGAAAACATTCCCTTTGAGAAAGCAGGAAAGTTGAGCAGTGGAGTGCAAAGACCTCTTTTTGACAGAATATTATGTAAGTGTGACCATGTTCCCGTGGCAATGCCCCAAAACGGTAAAGGGTGAAGTTGACATGATGTTAGAGCAGCACCTCCGTTCCTGTGGGAACAAAATGTAGCTACAGGGAAGTCTGCTGGGCATAAAAAAAGAAAAAAAAAAAAATGACAGTGAACACCTACAACTTTTGGCTTGCTGCTCTTCAAATTTCACTCAACTTTTAAAATAGAACACATTTTTATTTTTGTGTATTCTTACATGTTTAATACAAAAACTTGGTGTATGCTTTGGAATTTTATAAAATATAACTTTTAAGTAAATTTGGGATACATTTTTGAAAAACAGACATCTTTTCAAACTGGAGTAGATTTATTCATGAGACATGCTGTTATGTGAGTTCCAGAGTAGAAATGTGGACAACAGAAAATGTGATTATACAGGTTTTTTGAACAGTCACTACTGATCAGTTTAATTGAAGCAACTACTTCCTTTTATTGCAACAGAAACCCCTGTATACCATTGGAAATAATAATGTTTAATTTGTTGGTACTTCCAGATTTCCAAAATTGCAAAAAATGGAACATAGGGACATCTTTAGTCTCCATTGTGAGTTTTCCAGAGTGAAATTCATTTTGCAATCTAGGTCACTGGCCAATAATGCAATTCTTCTCTGCGTGAGAGTATCCTTTCACCTGATCTACATTACATCCTGCACTTAGTTTAATGCAATGGACTCAAAAGGAAATCAAGCAGAAAACAAAGAGAAAAAGTAAATAAATAAATAATTCTCATACAAGAATTAACCCTTTTTTTCAAAGCTGGATGAGACAGTAAATTTCCCTGATGGCGTTGGCAGAATGAAGCATTATCTCCAAACATTTACTTGGAAAAATAATAGTATTTATTAGGGGCGTTTGAAAAAAAGCAACTTGTATACAATTGCAGTTACTGTTCTGATCATTAATAACATTTATTTGAACATTTTATTAATGTAAAAGATGTATTCATATTCAGGCAGAGTTTTTTTCTGAGTCATACTTTTTTAAAAAAGTGAAATATTCTTTCTGGTACTGTCTTGGTGTGTATCGTGATACGTATCATATCGCCAGACCCATCCCAATACACACCCCAAGTATTTATAATAAGAGTATTTTACTGAATTTTAGTTTTGTATCCAAACAAAGCTGTAAAACTTTACATTACATGTGTTGCATTTTTTTCAAAGTCTCTAGACAGCTAGATTAACCCCAAATAAATGGTGTTGGATGTTCTTCTGTCTGTCAAAAAGACCACTTAAGTAAGTAAGTCGTTTTGCTCTGCTGTCTTTTTATATATTTGACCTTTTTTCTCTTACTGCCAATGGGTATTGTTCCTCACTCAGATCTTAAAAATGTAAACCTGCAGAATACTGAGTCAGTGTGAGCCTTGAAGTTCCCAGAGAGTAGGAGGATGTATGGGAGGAGAGGAGAAAAATGTGAGGAGAGGAAAAGAGGAGAAAAGATGGGAAGATGATGAGGTACGACGTGGGAAATGTGAGGAACACAAGGGTGGAGAGAAAAGTCAACAGAGGCTATCTGAAAAGGTAGTTTATAAAAACTCCAACACTGAACATGAGACCAAAACGGTTATTGTTTTAGTGAGGATGGGGATATTCACACATTCTGAGATTTACAATGTTTGATCATAATTCACATCACAGCTCTCATAGAAAATAACAAAAAATTGCAATTGAAATTTTTATTTTCAAGATTATACAGTAAAAAGAAGAAAGATCGAGAAATGGAGGAGAAAGATACAATACATTTATGCCTAGCGGGACATGGGAAGTGAATGGAAGAACTGTTTATAGGACCATGCTGCAATGATCGGACCGGTGCCACACAGTAAAATTTACATTTTGGCTAAAGTATTTCTGAGTGAGATTGGGATGTTTTGTCATGATGAGATGATCCAGGTTCTGCTCCAATTAAAAATACTTGCTAGGTTGATTGATTCAAAATCAATAAGATTTGACTGTGAGTTAAATTGCTGTTCATCTGAAGTTTTTCTCTCTTGCACTTCAAAAACAGGCCCCTTAGAAATAAGTTAAAAATTCTTACTATGTTGGCAGATTTTCTTCAAATAAGCAAAAAAAAGGAAAAAGAAAACAATTCTAGTTACTAGGACATATTTTATTAAAGTTCCACTTCAATCATCTTTTGATCTATTGTAAAAGTGTTCCCAACAAAATCAGAAAACCTGTCATTTTCTAGGACATAGCTTCTGCAGAGCCGCAGGATTTACCTCTGAATTCTGCCTCATTGGACTTAAGTCCGCCCCCACTTCCCATCATCCATCTGTTAACACATTCTCCCGCTATCTTACAGCCTCCTCACACCCCTAGCCTAACACTACGGGTGCAACAAAAGCAGAAAGCAACAAAGCTTTTGCGCTTTTGAGCCAACTCGGATGAGAAAAAACAAAGATGTACATGGATCTATTTGTCTGCAAGTGGATGCATCGGAATGGAGCAGAGGAGAGAGCTTGTAGCCTGTCATCTGTAGTCCCTGAATCGCTGCTACAAGTTCTTTCCGACGACATTTTTTGTGATTTACAATGATTTGAATACAGAAATTCTCAGAAATGTAATTTTAAACTGAATTTAATATGCCAAAAAATGTTTAAAGAAAAAAAAAAAGAGGATTTCCACTGGTCATAAAACTAAGATTATTTTGCCATTGAAAAGTTCTTGATAAGATTACTTTTCTTTCAAGATATGAAAGAAGACAATTTTTCTCCAACAAGTGTCTATTCACTTTCTTAAAATTCAGTTTTTGCTGCGTGCAATGGACAAAATATTCAACCACTGTCAATTTAAGAGCCCCCTGAAAGCCTTAATATAGAATAGACCAGTTCAATCAATAATCTATTTGCATTTGCATTACAATCCAAAGTTCTCATTTATACAGGTGACGTCTTGAAGTTAAGTCTGGACTTAAAACCTTCTTCGTCACATTTCACCGCTCATCCAAATGGCTTTTGAAGCACTTGGATGAGTAGTGAAACATTCCAAGGAAGAAGATACAATTTAGCTGCGATATACTGTGATATAACAGGTACAACCACAGTTTCACAAAGGTGGGCTAAAAAAAGAAAGATCATTGATTGTTCTGCCAGCGACGCTCCTGTTAATTGGCTGCTGCATCACATAAAAGGTTGAAACTGGGAGGTTCTGTAGTCCTGCATGTCTAAGAAAATATTTGTCGCATCAGGAGTGGTTGCTCGTGCACACCATTCAGCACACTCAGCAGGAAATCTGGGTTATCAGCAGACATGTCAGTTTGTACCCTTATTTTAAAACTGTGAATTTTTGTTTAAAAATAACTTGCATGTTGGCAGGAGTGTAGTAATATTTAAGGATAAGGAGGCTCTTTCACTGCCGGCATGCACGTCTAAATTAATTACTTGCAGTTTTACACCCACGTGCATGCAGTTATCATACAATGTGTTACTTTATTATTTAAACTGGCCCACAAAATGATCTCATGTGCAGACTCCAATCTTTTTTTATTTTTATTCCCAGAGTTCCTGTGACATGATGTGTGCTCTCCCACCTTCCCCACATATCCAGGAGCTGTCAAACAGTAAAATATACGTTTTGGATTCCAGCAGAAATGATATATAAAAAACTAGAGATAGTGAAGTTTGCAGCCTAAATGAATGCTAGCTTTCACTTATTTCAATACTAGTTTTCATCAATAAAATGTGAGAACATTTTGCTTTGCTCATGTAGGAGCTTTAGTACAATTCTATGCGTTGACGTATTGTCAGACAGCAGTGTTGTACTTTTTTGACAACACATTTCCCCCTTTTATTAAAACTTAATAACTATCTATTTCATTCCATGCATTATGTTATGGAGGAGTGACAGGCATCAACTTTATGCTTCAAATTAGGACAAAGGAAAGCTGCTATCCAGCTCTGGTGCAACCCAGAAATCATCCATCAGCCAATAGTTTTTAAAACCTGTTATTGTCAAAACAAAACCCTGTATGCTGTCAGCAGTGGAGGATTGTGGAGAACTGAAAGGCAGGAAGAATGGCTCGGAGGAGCAGAAACGTTATTTAATATTAAACTTCAACATAAAAACTGGGAAAAAAAAGTGCTGCATGATGAGACAAAGGGGGTAATGGGTTTTGTTAAAATACACTGGGGGTTCATTTACGGAAACAGAAACTGCCTTGATAAATGAAACTCTATGTAACTGTGCGAAAATGAAATCTAAAAACAGAACAGAACTGAAGATAAATCTTAACTGAAGACAATAAAACGAAACGTAAAAATGCTCAAATCCTCACAAATAATACAAAAATTGAATTTTAAGAAAGTAAAAATACCCATGTTTCAAGAAAAAAAAATGTTTTCTGTCTTGTAGGAAAATTATCTTATCAAGAAAAATTTTCAATAGCAAAATAATCTTAGTGTCTTAGTGACACTTAGTTATAAGAATTCTTGGTAAATCTTACTGCACTGCTTATTTAAAGAAAATATGACAACGAGGAAAGAAATTTTGACTTATTTCTAAGGAGTCTATTTTTACAGTGTAATTACTATCACTACCCATAATTCATTTAATTTACAACATCAGAGGGGAAGCCTCTTAATTTATTTAATGTTCCGTGACATTTGCAGGATTTCATTAATGATTTGGGGAGTATTATTAGTTGACAAACTCATGCAGGTTGTTTTCAATATAACTAAATCAATAGCTGCGTGACATTTTTTAAATTAAAATGCAACAAGCTCCCTTTGTCATCCCATTTTTCAAGCAATCTAAAGTCCACTGTTGTAAAGTGAGGAAAAATATTCACAAACATGCAATTCGGTCACCACTTCCTGTTGTAAGATGTCCCAGAAAGTATACTCAAGAGAGGGATGAAAGCATTGTTTAAAGGAATTCCCAAAATAAAACCCCCAGAAGATTCATCTCAGACTTTTAGTTTTTATGTTAAATGTAAATACTCCTTTGTAACTGAAAAAACAATGCAAATATGGCTGGCTATGTCCTGCTTCTATAGGACATTGGGGCTAGAAAGGCATTTCTGCAAAGGTTTATTTTTAAAGAAAAATACGTCTAAAACATTGAGTTTACATAGTCAATATATCGTTATTTGTTAGATATAAAGATAATTATCTGGAAAATATTTCTGATATTAAGTATGAGGAAATTTCTGAACATAAGCAGTCAGTATAAAAAACATGTTTATGCAGTTTTTTGTTTTCCGACATCAACTTTTAATTTGCTTGAAATTCTCTTGAAAAAACTAAAATCTGATCTGCATTTTTTTTTCTTTTTCATATAATTGTACAAATATATTTATTCTTTACCACAATATTTTAGGAAAAAAGACTTAAAAAAGAATACTTTTCTTCATTTTTTTCAAAGTGGATCTAAGAAGCCTACCATTCATGTCCACATCGCCCACTGGAATTCTGATGAGTCTACGGAGTTCAAAAGTCCCTTCTTTAAAGACTGTCACATTCAACAAGCTCCTTAGGCTGATAGATACTCACAAAACTGACTGAAAAAAAACCATGTGCACTTCATGTTCTCCTTCAGATGTTTGTTGATATTAACTCAGTTTATCCCCTGTTTTATGGATTATTCAGATATGAGCTCATTCTGTAATAGTTAAATGTGTGGTACAGGAACAGGCTTATATGGGGTGATTCAAGATTCAGAGTAAAAGCAAAGCAAAGGTAGTCAGTTTTTGTCATGGAACATGGTGTTGGAGGGTGGAGCTACGCAGATGAAGGAACTTGGCGAGCCCCATGTCACTTGGAAGTGGTCAACATATATTTTTGAAAACTTAGCATGTAATCATACAAACAGACACTAGAAAAACTGGTCAAATGAAGTTTACTTGAAGAAAATTCATAAAGTTTTTGAGAAATTACAACCTGATACAAATAGGCTTTCTTTTGGTTTTTAATATTTATTATATATTTAGGGGTTGAGTGAAAGCACTCTGGACTGAAAGAGTAAAAGCAACATTTGTGTGGCAGCATGTCTTTGTTGTTCAAGAAACAGAGCGTAAACTGAAGGGTTGTCAGTGCTAAAGGATTTTTGCAACATCAACAAAAACACATGAGTAAAAATTTGGCATGCTCTCTCCTGGACCTCCTGGGGGTGGGTGGTTTGGGTGGGTCTCCTGGTTCGTACCTGGGGTTGGGTGTCCTCAGAGCTCCTGGGTGGTGGTGGGTTGTTCTTCTTGGGGTGCTATTTCAACTATTCTCCTGGCTGGGCTCGACCCTGCACTTTCTTTGCTCCTGTGCCTCCCTGCTCTCTGGTTTTGGGGGTCCTGCTGGGTGGTCGAAGTGATTGGGCGATCTTAATCTGCTATACCGTGTGGGTGTTCATCATAACCCCCTTTTGTAACAGTAAAATATGTCCAACACAAAAGGGCCTTCAGCTCTTATCTGTTTGCTCAGCTGTTACACAGGACAAGTTAAAAATAAATAAAAATCAAATCAAATCATTGCTGCATGTAGAGTTTTCTCGTTTGTGGTTGGCTGAATTACATTTTAAGCAAAGGCAAAACCCTCAGTGACACTTTTTTCAGTGTCAAAAAGTGTCAAAAAGAAAAGTTGACAGTGAGGGCCACCGCTTCCCGGACAAGTGGAAATTGGCATATTTTTTTCAGTGAAATGCCAAATGACTGTCTGGCTAGTATGACAAGAGACTGCAGCTGTTTTCAAGGAGTTCAATATCAAGAGGCACTACCAGACGAGACATGCGGTCTATGACGTAATAACTGAAAAACTTTGCAAAAAAAAGATAAATGAACAGTTATTTTGGTCAAAAATGTATTTAGATGTGTTTGTTTTCTATGTGAATAAATGAAAAATATGCCACTGCAATAAAGTGTTCATTGCATTTAATGTTATTAAAACAGTTCAAAGAATGTGAGGCCCTCAATTATCTTCCCCTCACCAAATGTATCCCTTTTTTGCAAAAAGTTTGGACACCCCTTGCATAGGGAAATCTGTGCACAAACAAAAGACTGCAGAAGAATTAGCCATAATAACTAGTATGAAGATAGGAAGTGGGCTTTAGAATGTTTGAAAGAAAATCTTTCATTAAAATATGATATTTTTGGATTTTTTTCTCTTTTGTATGAAAGTATCAGATGATTTTTGTATCATCTCTTGGTGAATAAAGCTAATATCAATGGTTGTTCATTTTACCATTGAAGCCTAAATAATGTCCTACATTCTCATAAATAAAAGTAAGTACATTATAAACTAAAATGTGTGACATCAGCGATGTAGCTCTGTCATTGTGATGATGGTTTTTACATGTAAACCCATTAACACACAGCCACACACAGACTGGGCTCACTCCAGCATCACACTCTGCTTCAGCACCTCCAATAAAACAGGCAGTGCATAACTCTGCATCTGTGGGAGTGTGTCCTTTTTCACAAGTGTTATGTTTAGACTGGAGTGGGGTTCAAAAATGAATCAAATGCAAAAGATATCTTTTTATCATCTCAGAAGGGAAGTGTTTTTTTTTTTTTTAGATTCTTGGCATTGAGGTTGTTCTGAAAGAATCTGTTAGATACTGGCACTCAGTTCTTGAGGCATTCTCTATTAAAGCCAGTGTAACTCTGCAAAAACAATAAAAAAATCTCCCAATTTTTACCTTCACTTTAGCAACTGCAGCTCATGGATAAAGTGATCTGAATATGTAGAAAAGCAGGTGTAACTGACAAAGCTGCACCCATAACAATTTTACCCTTTTGTCAGCATGTCACTGTCAGACACAAGCTTCACACAAATCCAAATCACAAAAGGTAGAATATTCAGGAAAGTTTAGAAAACTGAGAAAAAGTTAGTCTTTTTCCACGTGCCTGGTGGTTGTTATTTTGAATTGGACACTATCAACCATATTTTGATTACCTATTTACTTATCAGCCTAACTTATTTCCTTACACAGGTTTTTAAATCAAGCATTTAATTACTAAAACAACTAATTAACTAATTTTCCAGGTCCAACTGCATCTTGGATCATTACATAATTGTGATGAGAGTCATTGTCACATCAATCAATATTTCCAATTAAAAAAAAAAGGTATCAGTTTTAATACATAAAACATTGGGGTTGGGATGGCATACAATACTGCATTTCTGATGCAGAGTTGCAGTGGATTTAAGTTTAAGTTTAAGTTTTATTTATTTATATAGCGCCTTCAAATGGCCATTGGCCAAACAAGGCGCTGTACATTAAAAGATCAATAAAAAACAACTGTTAAGATATTAAAAAACTGTTAAAAATAAACTTTAAGAATAAAAACATATAAATAAGTTACATAAAAGCATAAAAACACCAGTTAAAAACGAGGATAAAACAGTAAAACAATAAAACACACCAGCAGAACAGAGTCTCATGTCGTGTCAAATGCCTGGCGGTAAAAATGGGTTTTAAGAAGTGTTGTACATTGATTTTTATCAATGAGATCATGTAAGATGCATGTGAGAATGTCTTCATTTCTTAACAAATACACCAATATTTGCCTCAGGAAGGAAGTCAGCGACTGTTTTTACTTCTCAGAATGAGAGATGAAAGACCTCTCACGCCTGGCTTCATGTCAGCACTAACAACCTGTGCTGCATGCATGCACTCAGAAACACAATGCACAGCTCAGTGCACTTCACCACATCTGCTGAACATATCTGCATCTCATTAGTGTTTGACATGTAACTCAGCATGTATCACTGCTGTAGTCTCATTGCATAACCTCAGAAATTGGGTGTGTACATATGAAAGCTTTTAGCTTTTTTCCACATTCATCTTCATTTCCTCTGTTATTCTTGCATTCGGTTACAAATTGCCTCTTAGGCCTTGCAAATCTATTAGGGCTGCCAGAAACGATTATTTTAATAGTCGACTAATCACCGATTATTTTTTCCGATTAGTCGACTAATCGGGTCATGCACAA
>NC_050518.1:9915485-9915662 GCF_002922805.2 Oryzias melastigma | reverse complement strand
GACATGTAACTCAGCATGTATCACTGCTGTAGTCTCATTGCATAACCTCAGAAATTGGGTGTGTACATATGAAAGCTTTTAGCTTTTTACCACATTCATCTTCATTTCCTCTGTTATTCTTGCATTTGGTTACAACTTGCCTCTTAGGCCTTGCAAATCTTTGTTCAAAAACCTAAT
>NC_050518.1:9906481-9915418 GCF_002922805.2 Oryzias melastigma | reverse complement strand
ATTTTAATAGTCGATTAGTCGTCGATTAGTCGACTAATTGTGGCAGCCCTAAAATCTATGTTCATTTTTTTCCACATAATGTATTGTAGTCTATGTTCATGTGTAGTGACCATCAATGTACACAATTTTTTGCAGAGACTTCTGGGAAATCTTGGAGTTGTAGATTTGGACAGGCCTACAAAATGGCAAACGCTCTATATACTGTATTTCATAGTGACTATTGAAGGAACTCAGGACACAACTGTAGTTTTTTGGCTGATGTACTATCCTGGGTGTTTGCTTGTTGCTCACATGTACAGTAACAGGCGAGTTAAGCTGCAATATTTTGGGAAAAAAAGAATAATCAGGTATGAACACTGGATGATTTAATAGAAAATATATAGTATTTTCTGCACCATAGGGTGCACCAGATAATAAGGTACACGCTCAATAAAGGGTTTATTTCCAAACTTATGTTGGAATTGTAGATTCAAACAGCATTACAAACTGGAAAATGCACCATATAGTGAGTAGGGAAGGAATTGGACATAGCTAACTTGTTTGTCTCACTTCACACGTTAGAAGCGTTAGCTATGCTGGTGGCGTTAGCGTATTCACAATACCTGTAACTCCCAATCATGTTTGGTTGAGAGTACAACCAAACAAGACACATAAAAACAGATGTTAATGAGACTAAACTAATGTTCAGACTTGAAATTAACGTGTTGAAGAAAAAAAATAAATAAAGGCATTAGCAAATTCATAGCAACATCCTACTTTGTTTGCAGCAGAATTATTCCATATGTAAGGCGTTCTGAGGAGTTTTGGTGAGTTTGGCTGTATTATTCTCCAACTTCCACACCAGAAATTTAAGGAGGATATTATGGATTTTCTGGCCCCAAAAGATCTCCAATGAAATCCTATTGTTCCGTTGCAACCAAGAAGACATGCCAACAATTATCTTCAAAAGACGCTGGACATGGATAGGACACGTACTGAGGAGTGAAGAAAACAACAACAGCACTATACTGGACACCAGATGGAAAAAGAAAAAGAGGACGACCCAAAATCACCTGGCGCCGAACAGTAGAGGCCGAGTTAAAAGAATTTGGACACACCTGGGGAACCATCTACACCTTGGCACACGACCGTCAGAAATGGAAAGATTTCGTTGCTGCCCTGAGCGTCTCAAGGTGTACAATAAGTAGGTAGTAAGGCGTTCTGGATTATGAGGCGTGCTCTCATTTTTTGAAAAGAAAAAAAAGGTTTTTAAGTGTGCCTTATGACACAGAAAATGCAGTAATTCTTCATACAGCTTTAAGGACACATTTCTGTGGAGACTATACTTTGCTGGGCTCTCTGTTCCCAAACTGTGGTGCTGCATTACATTTATTTAGAAATTTATACAAACTAACATAAATGAGAAAATTCTCTTTTTTTATTTAAGTTTGTCGAAGTTATCAGCTTTCACATTTCTGATAAGACGGATTGCCTTTTAGCAACCACTGAAAGCAGCGTTCACTCTTATGGGTAATTCTTGCGTGCAAATCTCATTCATCTGTGCATAACAGGATGTAACAGTTTCAGCCTGTTCTTTATTGATCAACAAAGACCTCCTATGATGTACTTCACTTGACACAAGGAAAAAAAAAATTAAAAAAAAGACTTTAATCGAGTGCCAGGAGTGCCTGGGGTTCAAAATCCTTCAGAGTCAATTTTATTAGATTCACAACATTGAGCAGGAATTGCACTGAGTGTAATTAGGAAATAATAACACAATCAATATTGCAGATGAACCTTGAAGCTATTTTATATTGTCGTTAATATCCTTTCAGCCAACAAAACACATCTCCAGAAAAATTGCAATTGAATTAAATAGAGGGAAGAAGTACACAGATTGACTCTGAACTTGTTCATAGATGGAAGCAGCAAAAAGGCTGAGGTTGCTCACAGACCGTATCCGGATAAAGTTGCATGAAAGTGGGATGAACAACTGAGCTGTGAGGTCATGGTGGATGACTTAGGAAGGAAGAAAAGATAAAAAGGAAAATGAGAAGCAATTTATGGAATATTTATTAGCATTCTTGTCTAGATAAAATGGAAAAGTTCAGGATGCAACAGTAATGCAATACCAAGTACCATACTAATGGTCTGTGTATGTGTTGCATCTATTAGCTGTGTTTCCACTACATCATTTCCAGTAAGGGGTCTTCTTCAAGCTTGTTATAAACGCTAATTCCCTCATTGCTCACAGAGTGGCTCTCATCTCAGGCTTGTGAATGTGTGTGTGTTTGTGTGTAGCTCCTCTGCATCCTTGTGTGTGACTGTGAGGCGTACACATGGCCAGAAACGAGCTTAAAAAGGAAACGATTTAATGAAAAGGTACCACATCTGCCCAGAGAGAGACACAAAGAGACAGAACCTCATTTTCAAATCCAAAAACAGATGAAATCTACCAAAGTTCACACGTTTCCCTCCTCTCACACCTAACACCACTTGATTCTAAAGAATGGGATTTATCTGTTTCAAAACCCTGCAGAACCACAAGCAATACTTCCATGTCACTTTTTCCTTCCTGCTTCTGTGTCTCCTCTCTGTTTCCTGTCCCCTCATTAGAGGCTGGATCTGTGCAGGTGCAGGACTTCCTCACTAAGTGCATCCTAAGGGAGAAGGGCCAGAGTAAATTTTGACAAACGTACATATGTGTGTATATGTCTGCATGAGTGTGAGGGACACTGAGTGTTTGCCAGTAGCTGACACAGAATTATGGAGCATCAGTCTGTCAGACTTTTTCCTTCTGACAACAGGATAGCCTGAGGCAGGTCTTGCAGGCCTGTGCACACTCACTACAAGCACACATTGACTGAATGATAGCCGGCTAACTTAAAGAATAAACCTGCAACTCCTTGGGTAAGTTGTTCACAAACTACAAAGAGCAGAATCATTGATTTGTAACCAGGCAAACACTCAGAGTTTAAAAAACAGCCCCAGGTCTTTTTCACAATAAAAGCTCTAGATCTTTTGAATTTCCGCCAACATCTAAGTACTATTTTATAATAAATAATTTATATTTCTTCAAATGTGCCACTTTGCACTTTACATGTCAAAAGTTTGACAAAGCTGTCAGTCAAAGAAGTGAGATGAGGCTGCATCATTTCACACAGGGGGAAGTCCTGCAGCCATGGTTCCAACAGACAGAGAACACGGAAACATTTTCACAATTTGTTTGATTTGGTTTGCTTTAACACCTGAGCTGGCCAAACCACCTGGAAATGTCAAGCAGTTACAACAGCATGAAACAAGCACTGACCAGAGAGTTAGAGAAATAAAAAAAGCCACAGGGGAGGAAGCAGAATTGTTCCACCAGTCCTCTGACTGTCAAATATTGATGAGCACCCCCACTTCTTTGCTACATCCTATTTTTTGAAGTTTTATGTGATACATGCTACTTGGGGTTCAGGTGGTGGACACTTTTTTTGATACTTTAGTTCACTTTTGCTTTTTGGTCCACCAGAAAATCCTTCTGCATGCGTACTGTTACTGTACTAAGGGTTCACTTGCAAGCAAATGGATACCCTTACATGCACTTGTTTGGTCCACACCAAGGCAGACATGAATTTTCATAGTTGCCCAACAAAGCTAGCTCATTTTAGAAAACAAACTGTTGTATGGACCAAATAGTCCAATTTGAATGTGCCTCATAAAAAATATTAGCCGGATGTTTCAGGTTTCAGGTATAGTACATTATAATTGCCATATTTTTCTTAAGTCTTTCAGAGTAAACTATATCCATATATATGATCATATATTACCTTTGACCCACTTAAAACAAATTTCTTATGTAATATTAGTTATTTTTGTGGTTTTTTTTTCTTACCCGGAGGTAAGACATCTCGATCTCTGAAGCACCTCCTCATCCTAGAGCTGCCCCGGCAGCGTGTCTGCATTTCGCCCTCAAAAACAAACAACATCTGAACTTTTGCAAAGATAGATGTGGATACCACATATCTGCTGTTAGTAGCCCCAGCTGGGGGCTGAACGAGCTGAGCGGCAAAGCTAGTGGCTAAGTACCGCTAACTGAGCGGCGAAGTTAGCAGCTGATCACCACTACCTTCGCAGAGAAATTGGGTGTTTGTGTAAGCCTGGCGGGCAGTCGTGACATCAGCTTGTGAGAACCGGTTCAAGTGGGCCCACTTGTTTTTGCGCCTTGGGTGGGGCTTGTCCTCAGAGCAAAGATTTTTAGAGGAATGCTCAGAAATGCGTGAACGGACCTCAAACGGAACATGAACAAACCGTGGACAAAACCACTTTGGGGTCGTTTATAGTGACGAATAAACATTAAAATACACATTAAAGCTCAAAAAGTTGATTTTGCATGGTTTAGGCCCTTTAAGTGAGATTTATCCCAGTTTTACAGTCTCAGCTCACTGTGTAATCCGCTGACTGACCTATCTGTAAATGTGTTATGTCTAATCTTCATCTGAGTTTAAAAGGTTTCTAAACATATTGTGAATATGTTTAAAAAATTAGAATAAAAAGTTAACTACAGAGATATTTTCCCTTCTAATATGTGCTTAGCCTTTGGCGTCTGCAGTGAACATGGCTGGGGTCAGAGAGGAGATACCAGATTCTAGGTCGTGGGAAAGCTTCCTGCAGCTCAAAGCAGCTGATGTGAGCTCCTCCACAGCAGAGAAAGAAAAGGCATGACAGAAAAAGTTCCATCTGACAACAAGAGAGCAGAAGAGTGACAGGAAAGTGGGAAGAAGTTTGTAAGCTAAAGAAAAGAAATGATAAATATATAATGCATATCTGTTGCATAAATCACAAAGCTGCATTTACATGTTTATAGCATTTCTTTCCCATAAGAGACAACAGTGGAAAATATTTATGAAGAAAAGCATAAAAATGCTCTCTCTCGACTTTTAAAACACTGTACTGCCTTGTTTTAGTGTGACATATTATTCAGGGAAAAATGCTGAAACTGGTAATCTGATCAAAGGAGAGAAACCTAGTAACAATGGGAAGATTGCAAACAAGAAATGGATACTTAGCCTTTTTTTTTTACACAAATATGTCACAGTTGCACACATTTGATGTTGCAAACTTAGCAAATGTGTATCACATTTTAAAGGTTCTTTAAACATATAGATTAGTAGTTGTTGCTTTCTTATCTTTATTTTTTTTTTCTTTTTAAGGTAAGTACATGATTTGAACTTAAGTACTTTAATTAAGTAATTTAATCTTTTTCTAACTTTCTTTCACCCCACATCCTTTTCAAGCTAAAAAAATAATGCACGAGTAAAAAAAAAAAAAAAAAAAAACAAGAAAAAAAAGTGCATTAGTGTATCAACATACAAGTGTTGAAATGTATTTGTGCATATTAACACTTAGAAAATTGTGTGTAAATTGTACGGGTGTAAGTAAGTATATATGTGTGCTAAAGCTTGAAATAAATAAATAATAATAAAAAAAGATATGGTAGGTTAGTTTGGACAAGTGTCTGTGGACATTTTTGAAGGAGGATATTCATGTCAAACAAGACTAGCAGGTCAATAAAACTTAAGTAAGCAAAATATATAACTCCAACGTTTTTGGTGAATAAAATGAATACAATTAAATACGTTTTTGAACATTTGTATACAAGTTCAATGCATCGTGTCAGTTACTAATTATTACATTTTGGCTCCTCCCTTCAGGGGTGGGCGTGGCAAATCCATGTTCACCTGGTAATGTTGCTTAAATACAATTTAGACACACCGAAGCATCCTGTATAGTGAATTGGTTTGAAGTACAAATTCTATAATAGTTTGTGTGTCTCTGTAAACTTTAACAAGATTGAATCTTCAAAAACAAAATACAATATCTGAGATACTCATTGTAAATACTAAACTTGTTGAGAGTAACATAAACAGACCTGTATATTTGTCTTGCTTATGGTTTTTACAATGGATGCTGCCTTTAACAAGACTAAACAAAGTTAGAAAAGCAACAATAAACTCAAATAAAAAAAAAGTTTTAATAATTTGAGTTCACTGGTCAAACTTTGGTTATGATGAGTTTAAAACCATTTTTTATGTGCCTGTAAAAGTAAAACTTCCTTCTATGATGCTGCTAAACCATGGTTTATGTTTTAATTGGTGCAGGGTAAATGTCTTATCTATTAGCTTTTATTAGAGTTTAGCAGATACAGTTTATACAACACAAAGGCTGTAAACCCCAAAATTCCCAAATGACTGATTATCAGTTTTAATGTTAGAGTGAAGGCTTTGCATACTTGGTGTCATTTTACTAGTTTGGTTCAGTGTCTGTTTCCTCTCCTTTAAACGTCTTTACTGTCTGTCTCCCCACCTTCAAGACTACCCCCCACCCCCCACTCTCCACCTTTTTCTGCCCTTGGAAAGCATCAATTCCATAAACAGCATCAAGACTCTGGGGTATCTTCACCTACTGGTTCTGCACCTGATCCTGACCTTGCCAGTCCATTGTTGAATATTTCTCTATATCATTTTGTTTAATAAATGTCTCACTCATGTTCCAATAAGGTCTCTCCCTATTAAAGTACATACAGTACAGACAGTAATCTTATTTTGTGTGTTGTGCACACATGAAATTAAGCAGTTACTCTTTATTTGTGAAGAAAAATGCACCCTCAGGGACATTGTGTTTTATTGTGAAGCAAGGTCACATCTTATCAAGGTGATACTGTGACTTGAATAGCAACAGGGCGGAGCACTGCACTCCAAAATGACTGACTACATGACAGTTTCATGGTCAAAATGGTCAGAAAACATCTTATTTTGGGGTTTAGTGCTCACAATTTTAACATTTCTGCTAATTTGAAAGTGATAGTCTTCTACTTAGGTGAGTGTGGTTGGTTTGTGAGAATGGTGATACCTGACACTCATTTTAAAACTTACATTTGCAAAGCTAAAAAGAACAAATATGAAGCCAAATCAGAATTGTCTGTTTGCTTTTGATGCTTTTTCTCACTAATACTTTCTAAAACTTAAAATTAGGCTTCAAACCAGTGTATCTAACATCCTCATGATAATGTCAGTTAATAGCATGTCACTGAAAACATTTAGACAAAAAAAATCTGCTCATGCTCAAGAGGATGAAGTGGAATTCTGCAGTGACCAAGTGGAGTGTGGGTTTTCTTTGTTTGTCAGCTCTGAGGAGGAGTTATGATGTAACAATAAAAGAGTTCGACACATGCTTGAATGTTTTGTTAGGTGTTGCTATGCAACTCTGCAGACATTTCTTAAAACTGCCTACTTCCTTTTGATGGTGTTGGATCTGCATTTTTTTCTTCTCTTCACAGCATCTTTCAAGGTAAGAAGAAAAAAATGATAGTTCTATTACAGTGTAACTGTAGATAAATATTTATCTCTAAGAAACGTATGAGTCATGAACGTACGATATACTGTGTACGTGTTTACCGTCTGTCACGCATTTAGATGCAGAGAGGTAGATTTTGTGCAAAAGCTTTGTGGTGCGGAAATAATTGCTTTGCCAGGCAGACAACTGTGTCACACATGGTTCACGTGACAAATATACAAACCAGTAAACTAAAATCTTATGTCTGCAACATTAACTTTAAGATATGTAATCCTGAATGCTTTTGGCACATGTGGACTCTTGATTTTTTTTTTTTTTTTTCCTCCACAGTGTATCAATGACTGAAATGCATCCCTCTCCAGGGCTACGAGATGATGCTACTTTTCCCTGCAAACTTAATTTGTGTGTGTGTGTTCGGGGCCACTTTTGGTTACACTTAATCTACTTTGAATCCTCAAGTGATACTTATGTAGACAAAGCTCTCTTTTGCTCTCACACACCTCACCGTTTTTTGGTCACATGCACTAATGCACCTTCTCACAATCAACAATCAAGCAAGCGCACATGTTGAGCCCCTGGAATAATTTTAGTATTCACACAGGAATAAATTAAACCTTATTTCCTGATGTCCATTTGCTTGCTTTTTTGTGTGTGTGTGTTTGAGTGTGTAGTGGATGTGTTTGCGTTTACTGCCACTGATCACGACTCTATTAATACATTCCTTTTGTGGCCAAACATGGCCTTGAGACCCACTGTGGAGTGCCTCTCCAATAGTTCAGTTGTCTTCACTTGAGAGGCTCAATCCACACCTAAGCTTGTATGGATCCACACGGACACCCACACACACACAAAATAAGACAGAGTGAAACAAAGGCAACTCTTTTCCAAGATTTGTCTTTCTTACACTACTTCCCTTAACAGTAGTATACTTCTGGCCAGTTCACAGCAAACTGTACAATTGCAGGATTGAGATTTCTGAGGGAGGCCTGAAATATGTCTGAAAATGTTTTAAAAAGGTCTTCATTTTCCTGAGAGTTGTAGTGTTTTATCCTTAAGCTATGTTCACACAGGGTTCAACATTACACTTCCAATGAAAAGTCTATGAATACACATGTTTTGTGTTTTCACGTTCAAAACTCTCGGATTCATGTGTTTCTACCATAGACACTATATAGAGAGAACTGGACTTATCCCCTCCCTCTTGCATTCCAAATAGGAAGTACCCGCTGGTCCCAGAAAGAAAAAAAAAATGTTTTTCAGAATAACAATTCTTGCTATGGTATCTCTTTATCATGTACTTAATTTTTTTCACTATATATTTTCTTTATCAAAAGTTATTCAAGTTATGAACTGGCCAATCAGATGCCTCAATAAGAGCATGAGGTGCCCGCTGACCCCACCTCAAACATTTGAAGTGTTTGATAGATTCTTGGACCAATCCCTGCTTACTAATGTCGCCTGATCCCAAAACGGCGAAACCTGCATCTGAATTTACTTCATTTTGTTGGAACTTGAGGAAAAGCAATTTCTTTTGGTGATGTCACAGCCTTGTTTGTCCATCTCTCATTTATGTCAGTGGTTGAGACGCAAGTTTTCAAGACCATTTTGTGGCTCTACGAA
>NC_050518.1:9906279-9906392 GCF_002922805.2 Oryzias melastigma | reverse complement strand
ACAGAACAGATGACCTGACAAGGAAAAATGAAAAACCAGACACTTAAATAGACTAAGGGTAATTAACTGAAATGAAGACGTGAATCTTGACAAGGCTAAAACTGATGTGACTG
>NC_050518.1:9901889-9906197 GCF_002922805.2 Oryzias melastigma | reverse complement strand
ATGACAGAACAGATGACCTGACAAGGAAAAATGAAAAACCAGACACTTAAATAGACTAAGGGTAATTAACTGAAATGAAGACGTGAATCTTGACAAGGCTAAAACTGATGTGACTGAGGGACATTTCATAACAGAACATGTCCAAAACCCATAACATAACTGACAAAAAACAAACCAAAGTCCACAATCCTCACACTACTGAACGTGCGATGAAAGTTAAACCAGTTGGACTTTGACCAATAGGGGATTTGGATTTGGTTTTGATGTTTGTATAGCATTCTTTTTAATACACAGATGTGCCAACTGTTTGAAAATGAATCATGGCGGAGAAATTAAAAATGGCACTTAGAAGACTGCTACCACATTTAAGCCTTTAACACTGGAGATGTCACTACTTAAAGGGTAACCAAGCCCTAAATCAACTTTTTTTTGGCTTTTGACTTCTATAAATGGGGCTTTAAATGTGCTGTGAGTTAGCCATTGCCAATTTTTTGATAAATTAAAATAAACTTACTTAATTCTTGAAAGTATAGTCAAAATCCGCCCGTGTGCTGCCCCCTAAAGGTTGAATTAAGATATTACGGTTGAATTTTGTGATTAGTAAAACCATGTAAGTTTCAGAAGTCTCATGTCATGATCTGCAGCTCCAGTAATAATAACAGTCCTGCCCCGAGGCCCAACCCCTCAGACTGGATTTTCAAACTTCGGCTGTGGGTGGAGTCAGCCTCCAACTTCCCTGTTTGGTTACCCTTTAAATAATATGCGCTTTTTGACATAACGCAGATCTTTGACCGTTTATGTGATCAACAGGAATTAGCTGATTCTGATTCAGAGATAAGCAGTTCACATTCGTAAAGTGTGGCAAAACCACTTTTCAGAATCAGCTGATTTGGGCAGATTGCATAATCACTTCATAGCTAAAAAGTCTTGCATTTAACACTGCTTTTCTATTCCTCAGAATCTGATCTGCTGAAGTCACGTTAATTGCTTCAATAGTTGAAAAGTTTTTGTAGTTGAAAGAATGTGAAAACTGAAGCAAAAGCTCTGGTCTGAAAGGGTTTTAAAAACGGTAATATATATCTCATCTACAGTATAATTTCATAAATATAATACTGTCATAATACAGTGAAAAACTCCCCTAAAACATATCTTCATGTAATACTGTAAGGCAAACTTTATCATTTCTGCATTGCTTCAATTTCTTTTCTTAATTTCTACTCACAACAAATACTTTTTTATTTTTTTGCCAACTTATGTCTTATGTGCCCACGACAGAGATGTCAGATACGAGTCACAGCTCAAAGCCGGCTTACCCGAATGACTGAGAGCACGAGTTTGCTCAGCGAACAAAAACTCTTATCAAATACACTGACAAAATCTACAGGTCAATACTGCAGAGGGGAATGTGGAAGACATGTCATGAAGAAGAAAAAGACAAAGGGACTTGGGCAGTGTTCCAATAGAGTGACTGCTTTTTATATCACCCCCATATAAAAGCGCAAGGACACAGTAGGTGCTTAAAGTTTGGCACCATCCCCTGGAGAGACTGCATGTGGGTCTGTCTTCCCCTTACTTTCAAAGTATTACTGGAAAATTGGGATACAAGCTAGAGATACTAAATTTTTACAGTGATGATATGAACTATTCTTTATTAGCAGGTAAAATAAAAGAATGTGGGTGATTTATTTTCTACAAAAGCACACAGTGGTAATTAATGTGTCATAGTCTATAAATTAAGCCTAGGTTTGTTCACCAGCAAATCAATACATTTTGAGCTCAAACTGTTTTTTAGTGGCATTTTGCTTCTCCAATCTGGTCTCAGCTGTTATTTTCATACAACATATTTAGTTTGATCAACCAAATGAAAGATTTCTGTGGATTGCTGTTCACTATTAACAGGTTGACCTGTGTTGCATTTAAAGTAAAATTGCTTTTTACCGTCATTGCAGCATTCAGTCTGCTCTGCATTTTGATTTAATATGTGCTCCCACTCGGAACAACCCACATCTCAAAGCTGCTGGAGACCGTTTAATTCTGCAGCGGACATTTTTGTAGTTTACTATCACAATAAATGTGTCATTTTGTAAAGAAATGAATATATCTACCAAGACATTCTGAACTTACAGCAGAGCAACTCGTCATATATGGACGTATGGTTGTGGCCCTCTCCGTGTCACTTTTTGACATTTTGGGTGTCCCCAGTTTGTCGTTCTTCGACGTGCTGGCTGTTCCAAATAAATCAAGGGTTCCGAACAACACGTCCATAAATGACGTGTTGGGAGTGAGAATGTGTTGGAGAAGCTCAAAGATCAAGGAAGGTGATGCATCCCATTTTATGAAGAAACATTTATGCACCTAAGACAAACTATTTTTGCTAACAAATGAAAACAGAAACAAACTAATTAATTATGATGCAGCAAAAACACAAAACTTTAATTTTATAATTTAGCAAATTCTAATAAAATAACCCAACAGAATGCAAATGGGTAAATTCTTCCTAAATGCATTCGCTTTACTCCTAGTAAAACAGAGCTGACAAATTTCATTCACTGACCAAAAACTAACCCCTCTGGCTTTTTTAATAATACTAATATATGCAGCTATAGTTCTGAGTTTCAAAACATATTTTTAGAAGCTAGATAAACACTTTAATTGGAGCAATGAAGATAAATATTTATTAGTTTCTCCTTCACTACCTGTAACCCAAAATCTTTTAGATGACATAGTTTATTAAATTAACCAAAGGTTTAGCTTTGTGCATCAGTACCATGTCAGACTGAGTCACCTGGTCATGTGGGGGATTTATCTAACAAATTTACACCAATCAACTCCCCCAAAATAACATCCAGACCTAGGTAGCACACAGAATCTAAAATATATCGTTAAACAGCATTTTTGTGTTAACACAAATCAATTAACCAATCACATTGCAGCTGCTCCATGCTCATTATTTTTTCTGGTATATGAGTCATGCAAAAATTGTGTAATTTATGGATTCTTTTATTCTGAAAATCAAGTAGTTTGTCTTATTTATAAGCTTTGCTTCATCATTCTGAATGTAGCAATGATTTAACCCATTCTAACATGAAAGCATGACTACAAATACAATATTATATGTTTAACAAACAATGCAGGCAGATAATTAGATGTTTTATTTTGAAACTCAACCTAAGGTATTTTAGTGTTTGTCAGTTTTTCAACTTTTCATGTTTCTTCTATCAATTCACTGAGGAAAAAATACATTTGGTGAGGACAACGAAATCATCAGGTTTTGGATTCAATACAATTATTTTTAATTTAAGATTCTTAAATAAAATATTGGTTTAATGAACCCCATGAGGTAAATTAAGAAGCAACGTTCTGTGTTATTGTGTTGAGATACATGTTTTATGACTGTGCTGGATTAGAAGAGGTTGGAGGTAAAAACAAAAGCAACAGTAATTTGATAAAGTGATATGCATTTGTGTTTAAATGAACGTACACAGTGTAAAACTGTAAAAACTTGATTGTCAACGCAAAGTTTTTTACAAGAAGGCAAGAAGGGGAAATTGGAAATTTGGTGTCGTGCTTATGTCAGTCAGTCAAGGTGAATGACTGATACAAGATAGAAAAAAAATGTGACAACCGTGACAGAAAAGAAAGAGAATGACAGAACAGCATGGGACTGGATTTAATCGGCTGCATACGTTTATGACTGAGCCTGGATATATTTGCCCAATGTACACCTGTAACCGTCACCTTTTTCGTTACCTGATCATTAAAGCCTGTCAAATTATTTTCAAATAGGTAAAACAAACGTACTAGTTGAATTTCTTTGTCTTTAAAGAGCTTGACAAGTTCAGGTGAAGCACGGTGAGTGTGAATTCTGGTGTCATAGCCTGGGGCTGCTGCTGAGGCATCTGTACACTCTGGGCTGGTGTAGCATGTTTAAAATAGTACAGACATCTGTATGGGACTTTGCCATCTCCTTCCGCAAGGCACCTTAAATCATTTCTGACTTTTATGATTGTCATTACAAGCAGATAGAGATGACATAAAAGTGAGGAAATGAAGTGGAATGTGAGACGCCTCATTATGCAGAGTTTTCAGTTTATTTAGAGAACTTAGAGAGGTAATTGTGTTTTGTTCGTTCCTGCACCAGAGCCTCAGAGGTACTTCAAAGCACACAGGTAATCAAAATCTTTGACTAACAATAATCATAAAAAAGGCAATCTCATTTTCAATGTGCAAAGCAGATTATTAAAACTTGGGTTGGAATAATGAGCAAAAACACACACAACTTGTGTAAAGATTCCTAAATCAATTCTT
>NC_050518.1:9897124-9901746 GCF_002922805.2 Oryzias melastigma | reverse complement strand
AAAAAAAAAAAAAAAAGACTATTTAAGTTTTGTTCTTAAATAGCAAGTCATGATGCAACTGGTAGCAAAAAGAATACAATTTTTATAAAAGTTCTTTTATTTATCCGATGGACAAGGATTTAAAGCCAAACTCAATCATCTGTTGATCTATTCTGAAAGCGGTCCAAGGGATCTTTAATTTAATTATGTAGTTTTAGCCCAAAAAAATAACATAAACAAACAAACAAAATAAAAAAAAAAGATGTGGTTTTCTTGGACATAGTTTCTGCAGGGCGGCAGGAGTTCAATAGAAAACTGTTTACATCCATCTGTTTACAAACTCTCCCACTAGCTTACAGCCACTCACATCCCCAAAATAACATTACCTGTGCGACAAAAATGGCGAGCAATAATTGAGTTCCCCAGCTCAATCAAATCGAATCAAATCAAATCAAATCAAATTCTATGGAACTCTTCTAACTAAAGTGACTCAAAGGGCCTTACATACAACATTTTCCAGTTTTAAAACCGAAAGCAAGACAAAAGACCCCTACAAAAATTAAAATTATGAAACATTCAAAAATATAATATATTTTATTAGTAAGTTTTTTTTTCCTTTCTTTTTTTTTTTTGATTCACTAATGAGATACAAAGTAGAAATCTGGCATTGTACTAAAGGGAGGGGACAATATTTTGGGGACCTGTCCTCACCATTGTACATGGATCTATTTGTCTGCAAGTGGATCAGAATGGAGTGGAGCAGGACTTTGTGTAGTAGTTTCTATGTCACAGCTACAGGCTTTTTTAAATGGCATTTTCCTCATTCGCAACGATACGAATAAAGAAAATCTCAGAAATGCATTTTAAGCTCAGTTTTCTATGTGTTCAGTACATGTCCACTATCATGAGAAAAATGCCACAAGAACATGCTAAAAAACACCTAAAACCAAATTTTATTAGAGTGGGTCTTAAAGAATAATTTCAAATTTTACCCTGTGAACTAGGATTTAACTGTTGGAAGCAAAGGAAGATAAAGATTTAAAGAGGAAAAGTACACGAGGTGCAATATTGTTTTGAGTGAAAGCAAGATGGAGAGAAACAAAACTGATGAGGAAAAGAAAGTGAGCACTTGTGCCACGCCGACAAAGATTAGCATTCAGAGTAAAAGAAAAGACTGAAATGAGGATGACAAGTGAAAAAAGAGAAATGAGGTGGAAAGATAAAGCGCAGAAGACGACAGACGTGAAGACTGCGAGGGAATCAAAGTGAGAAGTATTCTGTGAGAAAGTCAGATGTGTGTACGTGCGCTGGGAGAGGGGAAAAATGCTTTTGTGAAATGCTGAGTATGATAGAAGACTTATAGAAGCTAAATCCCTTCCCTGGAGAGGGTAAGAGGAGAAGAAGAGAAAAGAGGAAGGCCAGAGAAGAGGAGGAGAAGGGAGCAGTGATTGAAGTTTTGGATGGGCGTCATAAGGCTGGAGACGATTTCAACCGATAGGTCTCTGCTGTGAAGCGTTGTGTAGGACTTTCAGGGCCTCCTCTATTTTTAAACTGTGTGGGTACACAGCTCACACCTTAAACATCCAGTTTACCTGCAGAGTGATTGGTGGTAAGTAGACCAGGGAATATCTACTTCTTTATTATTTGAGGGAAAATGTGCCCACAATTATCAAATGATAAGATAAGAGTGCTGCTTCATTCATTCAGCAGTAATTCTTTTTCATTTCAGCAAATAAAACTTCTCAAAATTCCACTATTTATGCCAAAAAATATTAGCAATTGACACGTGCTGACATTAAAGAGTAAGACTGAACAGCTTCTTGTTGCAAAAGTTCAATATGCCATGAAATTGATTCATGGATTGTCTTTAGATCTATTGTGAAAGCGTTATTAGAGGTCTTATATTATTATAATGTTTATTTTATTTTATTATTATTATTATTATCATTATTATTTTTGCAAAATCATAAAACAATGTTTTTTTACGACAGTAGTTCATTAAAAATTTACCTCTGACTTGTGGGTGGACTGTTGGTGCGCAGTAACTCCGCCCCCACTTCCCATCATCCATTTGTTTTCACTCTCTTCCACTATTTTATATCCACTGACAACCCCAAGCTGACATTTTCTGGGGCAAAAAAATCAAGAGGATCTGGCCGGAGTAAACAACATGACCAAAGTTTGAATTAAGTCAACGATTCTCCCCTATACTAAAACACCGGAACCGGGTTGTGGTGTTAGGATTAGGGTAAAGGCTACGGTTATGGATAAGAATCTTCTAGTATAGATTGCAAAGTTTCCACCTCCACCTAATGATGAGTTTAATGTTGTGTTTGGGCGCCATCTTGCCTGCAACCAGGTCCCTCTCAAAAAATGGCGAGCAAAACTGTTGCTATCAAGGCGTACAGATTTGTGCTAGATGCCAGCTCAGACGAGGAAAACAAAGACGAACATAAATCTAATCTCTTAAAAAAGCGGATGCATCGGGATGGAGCAGTACAGAGAGGTGGCTTGCCGCTGTAGGTAGATTTTTCTACTCCTTCACAGCAATTTGAATGAAGGAATACTCAGAAAAACAATTTTAAGCTTAGCGTTGTTCATGAATCTCCTCCGAAATGTGACAAGAGCATGTTAAAAACACCAAAAACGAGTGAGTCTTTAGAGGTTGTGGTGTAAACCAAAAGAATACATCATGGAAAATAGTGTTAAAGTCAGAGTCAAAATGACCATGATAGAAATTGAAAAAAGCTTTACAATCTGCTCTGCTGTAAGTTCAGAATGTCTTACCACTGGTAACAGATGTGGGACTTGTATTGAGAGAAAAAGTTGCCCTTGAACTTCCATTTTGTATGGGAAATAAAAACCTACATTGGTTTGTTTGCTGCAAATGTTATGCAAGCTCTTGTGGGTGACCCTGACTTTTTCTTTTTTGTTCAGTCTTCGTTGGGTACTTGTGCTCTCGGTTTACTGCATGTTTTGCTAGCAGGAATTACCTGTGCTGTTAGTTCAGGATGTTGCGTTAAAAAAAAACAACATATTTTTGCAAGGAGCTGCTGCAGAAAACCTCAAAAACTCCTAAAAACTGGAATACATGCAACATTATTTTTAAAAAATGCATTTATACACAACTTTTCATTAAAAAAAACATGGCAAAAGCCAATGGGAAGGTAAGGTTGGTTATTTTTTTCCTTCTTTGTAATTTATGTCATTATTCTTTCTTGCTTTTTCTTCTGGTAGCTTATTCTTTGATGAGTCAGCCTAACAACCCTGTTTCCCAACTGCCTGTAGACTCTCAGCTCAGTACCATTTGTTTTTTTTAGAGACAAGCAAAGAGACCACCTGTCACTGTTTCTACAGTAAATGGGTTTGGACTTTGTTAAAAGATTACCCATCACATTCAGTATAATGATGTATTTGACTAGCCGCTGACAAGCCACAGGAATGCACACTTCAGAGTGCAGACAACCAAGCCTCAAAACTGAAAAATAAACTTAGACTAATAGATGTGTAAAGTGAAAACAGACAGACAGATTATGGGATGGAGACTTTAGCTATAAACGTAAACACAAAAAAACATGTTTTTATGTTTATCTAGAAAGCATTCAGGTATGATTTTCATTTCAATTACTCCCCTTCAATTTCAACATTTTTCTTTCATTTACAACCTGTAGCATAATCACTAAAATTGTTGTTATTGATTTATTTTTACTTATAAATGAAGTCTGTTCGCAGCTCCTTCTGAAGAAACACATGACTAACCTGTTTGTAGACGTCTTCCTTTTCTTTATTCACTTTTAAAAATCTGTCTGTCTCAATGAAGATAATGAGTCTAAGTTCAGACATGTAATCCTCCATTTAGAAAATTATGCTAAACAATATTAAAGAATATCTGGATGGTTACACCTGACTTGCTACCGCTAAACTGTATGGTTCTTACTCTATTATTTTTTAGCCACAGTGTCACATTCTCTGGGCTCACCAGCGCCCTCTGCCTTGAAGCATGCATACTGCCGCTCCCTTACCTGCTGATTTCTCGTGAATTTGATCAGGTAACTTTCTTTTAAAATTCTTTTTTTAACCAAAGAAACATTGAAAACCCATAGAGAAAAAGAAATCATAGAATAGGCACGTCTAAAGAATAATATTTTATTTTATTTTTAATGATGAAAAAAATGTTTCATCTTATTTAATGCCCAGCCAGCAAGGGCAAACATAGGTGGGGCCACCACGAGAACTGCAGACAAACCCAATAGGGGCCCACATTTTTTGCCTACTTTTAAACCATATGGGGCTCTCTTGGTGTTACTGGCTGGGTAAAAGTATTTTTATAAGCTATACTTATATATTTGCAGGTGAGGGACAGCCTCCCTTGCCTCTCCTGAATGCAGGTCACTGGTTGGCATCTTGCTCGTAACTGCATGGCTGGATAGCTCCAATATTGCTCCTCATTTTTGTTGCACTGGTAATGTTAGATTGGGGTTGTGAGGGGTTGTAAGCTAGTGGGACAGCTCTGCAGAAACTATATTCTAGAAAACCACACAGGCTTTTTGATTTTGGTTAAAAACAGCATAATTCTAATTAAAAGACCGCTGAGAACGCTAATAAAATAGCTCAAAAGATGATCAGAGTGGGTCTTAAAGTGT
>NC_050518.1:9896541-9896786 GCF_002922805.2 Oryzias melastigma | reverse complement strand
CAAACATAGGTGGGGCCTGCAGACAAACCCAATAGGGGCCCACATTTTTTGCCTACTTTTAAACCATATGGGGCTCTCTTGGTCTTACTGGCTGGGTAAATGTATTTTTATAAGCTATACTTATATATTTGCAGGTGAGGGACAGGCTCCCTTGCCTCTCCTGAATGCAGGTCACTGGTTGGCATCTTGCTCAAAACTGCATGGCTGGATAGCTCCAACACTGCTCCTCATTTTTGTTGCACTGG
>NC_050518.1:9881147-9896412 GCF_002922805.2 Oryzias melastigma | reverse complement strand
CTCCAACATTGCTCCTCATTTTTGTTGCACTGGTAATGTTGGATTGGGGTTGAGAGGGGTTGTAAGCTAGTGGGACAGCTCTGCAGAAACTATATTCTAGAAAACCTCACAGGCTTTTTGGTTAAAAACAGCATAATCCTAATTAAAAGACCGCTGAGAACACTAATAAAATAGCTCAAAGGATGATAAGAGTGGGTCTTAAAGTGTAAAATATAACTTAAAAAAAGCTGCTTTCAACAACGAAAAATCCTTTGATTGTCCATTTTGTGAACAGTCCCATTTTTTTTACAATAGGATTTTAGAAACCTGTATCAATGTTCAGACTATTCCAGTTTGTGACAGCAAACGGCATGAGGTGTGTAAATCAACAAAGTGCATGAGTGAACAATCTCATCAGTGCACATTTCTATTACAGCCAGCATCTTTGAAAAATCTGCTGATCCAGCTAAATGCATTCAATAGCTATTGATTGAAAATTGTTTATAGAGCTGCATAGGAGGGCATAATAAAGATGGAGGAGACAGGAAGTAAAGAGAAGGTAAAGAATTGGTCAGCATGAAGCTTAATAAGAAGCACAGACTTGATTCTTTTTTTTTAAACATGACATCTTACACACACAAAAAGAACCATTATAGGGAAATCTGCTTGTTTGTTCCTAACCTTCCCAATATTAAACCCATCCATCGTAGGAGAGCAAAACACACAGAGAAGAGGAGGGAGGGGTTAGATGAGAGAGACTAGGAAAATGTGCATCTGCAGAGCGGTCATATTTCACCTGTAGCTTGCAGACTGCATAATATGACGGGAGGATGGAGCATCTTTATGACCAGCTGAGGAGATAAATCCAGATCAGTCATGACCCTTCACCTCTCCCCCACCCCTGCGATTACCGTAGCCGGAGCAGGCTGGGAGGTGGTACTTTTTTTATTGAGGGAAGCTCTTCACATATGTCAAAAGATGCATTATGAGCCACACATCAAAAACTTTAAGAGCCTCTGGCTTTCCTCAAGGATATAAATGAATATATCAGCTTCAGGCCTGTAAAGCTTCACTGGTGTATGAAGGAAATGAAGTCTTCGGAAGTGGCCTGGCCCTGTTCTTCCCAGACTCTGGAAAATTCAAATCGGTGTTAATTCAAATCTGTTCTTGTTAAACATTTCATGAGCTTGTGGATGGTTGTATTTTAACAATAGAACACGAGATGTTTTTATTGTTGTTTATTATTATTTTTGTCTCAGATTCAATCCCGCCTTTCCTGAACCGGATCTCATTTCCAAGAACTCGTTCCCGCTTGTGTGGGTTTGGGATGTTTTAACATCGGCCCCAATGCACACGAGCCACGAAAATAATCACAGATTAACATTTTATTGCTCTGATTTCACTGCTTTCTTGTCTCGGTGGGAGCGCTCTCCCCTCAATCAGAGCGGCGGCGTTCTCTTGGCCAGCGTAGCTTGCGGTGCGTGTGTTTCCTCAGCTGAATGAAGCAGATTAAGAATATGAGTTTGAATGTTTTGTTTGAAATAATAACAACCGTTCCCGTGGCGCATCTTAAAGTAAACATGCTTTATGAGCTTTTGTGGTTATTACATTTCACTGTACAGCAAGGAGACACACAACAGCAGCCATGATGAAACCCCCCTAACAAGGACGCCTATTGTCTGTCTTTATTTAATTGTCAAAAGGGGAAGTATTATTCTCTTTAATGAAGACGGAAGCTTTTCAGCTTGATAATCTTTGTTTTTACGTGTAAAAACTTTCAAAAGTAATCAACTTTTCTTTCTAAGATCTAGAACTTTTGAACTTCCAAACTTATCAATTATTTTTGTGTGTTTTATGTATGCTTGCTAATGTTTGTCAGAGTACGATGGGGGAGAATACTATCGGCAGCTATCCTTACGAGCGAGTAGGGAACTACATTGAGAGACTGGTGAGGCGGTACCTCGTTGGATCTATCTTTACAGCAGCTTGGGGTGTTATATAAGGAGGGATGTAGCCAGGGCTGGAGGAGGATGTAAGGATGATGAATCCCGATATCAAAATAACAGGTAAGCAATAAACCACATCCGTCCCTTCAGTTCTTCTCACCTGGCTTCGGTTAAAAAAGGCATCCACAAGTTTGAGTGCAGCATTTCGTCTGTTGTGTTTGCACTCTTAATGTCACTTTCTGATCTGTGCCCCTGCTTCAGTGTGCTGGCCCAGATTCTAGCCCACTTTTGATTTTTTTTTTTTTTTTGCTGAACTCAATGAAACACTGAGCCAGAACAGCCAAGCGCTCCAGGATTAGCTCTGTTCAGTCTGCACCAGCATGAGGAAAAACCCCAATTAATAGGTAAGTCAGGAAAAGTGGGGCATGTTGTGTACGTACGGTTGTGTTGCTCTGTCTCTAGAGAACTATTGGGAGGGAAAGAAAAAATACACCTGTCCAGTTTCATTGTCTCTCTTGGCTGCTCCAAAAGGCCAAAGCAGTTGCTAACACAAGTCTAATGGTGGAGACAAATAAATAGAGAGTATGACAGGACGAAAACTATATGCAACACACTACACAAAGGTAGCGGAAGAAAAAAAAACAAAAAACAGATTGAGTCATAAAAGAAAGCACACATGGAATTGTGAAGAAAGCTTTCTAAACTAAATACTTTCTCCTTCTGAATTCTTTTCACTGTTCTCCACTCATTTTTTTCCTATTTTTTAACCTTGAGAATAGGAAAAAACTCATTAAGAATTCATGAGATCTACCAATACATCTGTTTATCGAGCCTGAATTATATGCTGATAAACCACATTCTAATAACCCTAAAATGAATCTATTTATAATTTTTTTTAGGATATTTATTCTTTAGTCTAGACTCTTTTTAAAAACAGTACATTGAGCTAAATATGTTGGGTAAAAATGGGCTCTAAAAATAACGTTTGTCCTTCCTAAAAATCCCCAGTTTATATTGGAGTGGATTGCTGCTATTTATCTTTGTGTGGGTGTGTGTACATGTGTGTGCTTGTGTAAACAGACATGTTTGCCTGTGCGAATCCGACAAAGACGCGTCATCTACTCCTCAGAGCTCACAGTTCTGAACGTTCTCTCTGCTTTTCTGCTCAAACACACCTGGTGTCATTGATCGTCCGATGAAGACCTGACCCAGGTGTGTCTGTGCTGGAGGGGAAGGGAAACATGCAGGAAAGAGGACCCCGAGGAGCGCACGTCATAATATGACTCGCTGAGATCCATTGTGCAGTCCGCTTGATCGATGCAAAGGAAGGTAAAGGTGCAGGGGACAGACAAATGGTCTGGGCACAGCGAGCGCAGCCAGGGCATATAGCATAAGTCAGGGATAAGCTCCGTCTACAGCAGCACAGTAAACAGGCGAGATGTCTATCTTTAGCGCAGAAGTACTGAGCTGCTTCTGGGACATTTCCGAAATGGGACAGTATATGTCTGCTGCGACCGCCACACTCATTGACTAGGATGAGTTTTATTCACTGCTCCTTGATGCACCTGTGCAGGTGTCCCATGTATTTGTTTTAAGCTAAATCAAAGCTTAAAGTCCTGAGTTTTTGGAATATTGAACCAGATTCCAACAACGACTTTCAACCGTTTGTAGCTTCTACATCACAGCTTTTTTCATCTGCTTCTGATTCACAATGATTTGAATCAAGATATACTCAGAAACACAATTTCAGGCTCAATTTTCTTTAAATGTGTCTTCCATCTTGAGAAAAATACCACAAGAATATGTTAAAAAAAAACAATTTTTATTGGAGTAGGTCTGTAGGAAAAAGGATAAGTAACAAAAAAATTGAAAAACTTATTGTTTGCATAAAATGCACTCTGTACAATATATTACCAATATAAAGGCAAACTCTTTTAATCCTGTATTAAACTAAACTACTGTATTTTTTTTCTAATCCTTCTCCATCCTTTTAGTAAAGGTCGCATTGTTATTATCTGAGTGAATCTTGTTTTCTTTTTATAATGCATCTCTATTGATGAGTCTATTTTGTGCAAAATGATGATGTATTCATACAACATTAAGCAAAAAAAAAAAGTTTGTTCACAGTAAAAAGTCCCTTAACATACTTTCTATTCCCTTTTACAGTCCAAACTAGGAGTTGCAGACGGGGACATGGAACCCAGCTGGGAATTCAGGGAGCAGCTGAGACGGGAGCGTTTAAGTGAGGGAAGGCAGTGGATGAACAACCAGGGCAGGACTCGAGAAACCTCTGGCACCCAACTTGGCTATGGAATAAACACAAACATATGCTGCTCGTGCAGTTTGTCCTGAAGCTTGTTATGTAACCTAACATGTGTGAAAACAGGCATGATTCTGAATTACGCCTGGCACTGCTGCGCTGACAAACTGCACTGAGTACTGGCCGTGGATTTCTTTGGTCAGACCAGTGTTCTGCTACAAATGACTATCAATTGCTGACAATTTTCCAACGCCTTGCTGCAAACACCAACCACTACTGCCCACTAAATGGCCGCAAACACCCTTGGTTGAAATGGTTGATTGAACGCGGTCACACCATGCTGAGGGTTCATCAAAAAGACAGGTTGATGAATTGATGAGCCTCTTTAATCTCCTCCAACCATCTGTAACCTATACTGGCTGCTGCGATGGAGAGTCTCTGTGGTCGTGGACATGTTGGGTGAGAAAGCCTGAGGAATCACAGCGGGAAGCATTCTGCCACAACTTAATCTGAGGGAGTATTCTGAACTCACTGGTAAAATGTGAACCTGATTATCCTGGAGATCCAGCATTCTACTGGCACTATCATTTAATGAGAAAAAAGAGAGTTAGCCTTTTAAACTAATAGGGCAGATGCAAACCATAGAGGCTTTACTTCCTCTCCAATCCAATATTTCTTCTAAAAGATGTTTTTGTCTTTGTGATAATTTATTTCCTTTTCACTGTGACTCAACAAGATAAAATATGCACCAAACGTAGCTCGACACATCATCCTTTATCAAAAAGCTCTTCAACTGTTCTTCAGCTGTAAGGGGAATTCTTTAAACCTATTTACACTGGATTAGTGCTGGAATAACTGGAGCTGCAAAAACTGATTATAAGGTTTAGAGTTATGTGTGTGTGTGTCTGGGCATGTAGACTCAAATATTACACTGCAAAATAAATCACATAGTAAACACATTTAGGGCTCTTTAGTGCATTAATGAGTTTTAGCATTTTCACTTTTAATTTTATAGTTTTAGATCTGTACCCACAGTTTAATCGTAACATCTGACTGCACTATTCTGATTTCATAGTAGATTATGTCCTTTTATTATTCTTAGGAAACTACTTTATGAGTTTTTAAGTGTATTTTAACCTCTTATTTGACATTGGAAAAACATAAGTGTTCTCAATTGTTTCCCTGCATCCATTTAAAGCATTTCAAAGCATCCTGATGCATTTTGTTTTTCTGATAAAAGCAGATATATTTTTTAGAATTCAAACTAAATACATTTTTAAAACTAATTTCCATTGTATCATTGATTCAAAAACATGAAAATATGCAGTAAATGGGTTTTTAATAGAGGTGTGTATTGGGAGGAGTCTGGCAATACTATATATATATATCGCGATATGATACGTATCATGATGTATCCCAAGATTTCTCCTTTTTTGGTACCCATCCCAAGTAAAAACAAAGTCTTACATGTCTCATAAAAACAAAAACCCGCTGAGCCGCTCAATGAGGCTCAGTGCGGTGTGCTGCCAACTAATAGAAATTAATTAAATATCATCTTGTCAGCATTTTAAGTCAATACAAGTATCGCCAAACAAAATATCACGATATACACCCCTACTTTTCTGCATAAAGTTCTTGATTTTACCTTAACATTTCTACCCTGAACATTAATTATTTGTAAACTGAAAAGCATACAATGATGAATGTCAATAAAACTATATAGAAACTCAGATGCAGCACAGAGGAAATAAACACAAATGCAACATTTCCAGTAAATGTGGAGCTGCAAAAAAACATGTTTGGAAATGGTTCTGCTTGAAAAACAATCACCATGCTTTCCACTCAGTCAGTCATTGTTTTAATCTCAGACGCTCAAAAGGTCAGAAGGTCAAAAATTATTCTAATGCACTAAAAAGTTTATGTCTTCTCTTATAGATCCAAATCCAGCAACTAAAAACAATACTTTGTTCTTTTTTTCCAAGAAATTTGATAAATTGTTTCTATAAATCCAACCAAATAGATTTGATAAAACCATAAAAGGCTTAAAGGGTTAAAATCGGGTCAACAACAAAAGACATCTGGAAATGAGTATGTTTACTCAACAACAGTCCCGTATTGCATAACCAGCCCCACAAATCTTACAGCAATGTTATGTCATAGTTATCCTTTCAGTGTAAGATTATTTTGTTTTGCATAACTTCTCCAAATGCATTTGCCAGATGATTCTAATTAGATTGAATGCTTACATGCAGCATATAAGATGAGCCGTTTTTCATTTTCACAAAACATCAAAGTGGCAACATGGACGTGTTACTTTCAACCTAAAATACTTTTACAAGATGAATGTTCAGTAACTTCAGACACGACTTGAACAAGAATAGACCCAGCAAACAATGTTTACTTGTTTACAATGTACTTAACTTTAGTGATTCATTGTTAAAATCTACATCAGACTGTAAGTATGTTCTTCCTGTTTGAAAGTTGGAAGCCACATTCACACTGGCCCCAGCAGCTCATGTTTTAGTGGACGCTTTCAATGAAAAGTCAATGCAAACGTAGTTAAACCCGCGTCTTTGACCCATTATTGACTCTGATTTGGTAGTGATGTGTGGACACCACCAACTTTTATAAACTTGATCATAAAGAAAAAAATAATCATTTTGGTTCGCGTCCAGGCTGGATTATATAATACTAAGTATATCATATATTAGAATAGAGCTGTGAAAGAAAAAGCCTGAAGCAAGATTCATGAGATTTATGCTGCTTTGACATTTCACACCAAGCCTCTTCCAGCTGTATGTGGTGGACAAGCGCTAGTAAACAGTAGAAAAAGAAAAAAGAAGCCCCACCCTGCTTGTCTGCTGCTGGTCTGGTGTGAACACATGGTATGGGCTGACTGTGCATTTATGACGTTTTTACAATGGAGTGAATTGGGCTAACTTTTCTGTAAAGTTATGTTCCTTTTTCCCTCAGCAACACACGCTCAGATGGCAAATTCTAATGAAAAGTCTATATAAATGTATGAAAAATATGCATTTTGGGCTTTCGCGTTCATGTGTAGCTAAGCCAGTTTCTACAACCGTTTTCCGGGACCAAGTAAAAAAATGTGTGCCTATTGAAAGTTAAACCCTTTGAACCTTGACCAATCAGGAATTCAGATTTGGTTTTGATGAAAGGATGATGTTCCTTTTGATTCATGGAAGTCCCCACTATTTGAGAATTGATGATGTAGGGCAAATTAATAATTAAAAATTGCGGTTTATGTACCGTTGGAATTATATGACACTAAGTCTTTCATAAATGGGAGTAGAGCTGTGAAAGAAAAAGTATGGACCAAGACTGGCAAGATTTTCACTGCTTCAACATTTCACGCCAAGCCTCTACCAACTGTAGGTGGTGGGGAAGCGCTGGTAAACAGTAGAACACCCTGTACTAAAGACACATTCTTGAGTGTGTGTCACATGCTCGGAGTGTCCGTATAGTTTCACAAGCTAACAAGGTACTTTGGCAACTGACCTGACTTAAGTTACTTTTATTTTCAGTAACCACCATTGACTATAGAAAAGAACTGGACAGAGTGACCCCTCCCCCTAACATTCCACATCAGAACTACTTACTGGCTCCAAGAAGCCAAAATCCTCTGGACTTCTATTGAGAAATTAACAGCTGTTATAGTAATCATTCTATTTTTCAGAAGAACTATTCATACTCTATCCATTTTCTATGGGTGACGTCACACTCTTTCAGTCCAGTTCTGTATATACAGTCAATAGTAACCACCAAATTATTTCAGTTCAATTTTGTAATCAAGCTATTATGAAAAAAAGATAACGATGTGTACACTGCATATTTTCATAGTTTGGAACTATTTGTTAATTTAGGTTGAATTCTAAACAATACATTACATTTTCCCAACAAACAAAAGGCCTCTGCAAGGACAGAGATCACAAACATTTAGTGCATCACTCAAACCATCCATGATCTTAGTGTTTTGTGGTGCGCTGGAATCTTGAGGACAGCTAGCTATAGTAACCATCAGCGCTGCGACTCACAGTAAAGAACCTCAAGTTGTTGTTGTTGAAAGACTTTTGTTCTCTAGGCTGCAGCCTTTCCATGAACTCTAAATAAGATCCTGAGAGATGACTTCAAAAGAAAAACACTGCCGCCTTACAGACATTAGGTTGAAGGGACGGAGGACAGAAAGACATTAATTATCCAGATAGATAGATAGATAGATAGATAGATAGATAGATAGATAGATAGATAGATAGATAGATAGATAGATAGATAGATAGATAGATAGAAAATGACAGTGCATATTGAGAAGCTGACAACTCAACAGGAACTTGTTAACTGTGTGAAAGGCAGTTCCTGAAATATTGTCTTAGCAGAAGGTTTCTTAGCACCTTCTTTGCATAAAATCGAGGTAGGAAAAATCTACAGGTTAGAGAAATACACCTCCATTTTTTTCCCTTTTTTTTTTTTTTACAGCTCACTCGCCTCCCTGTTCTCTCTTTCTCTGGGGTGCTGTGTGGTGTGTGCCTGCACTGGATTTACTCTGATGTTTTTGAAGCAAGGTAATGAGGCCAGTAGCAGGTGTGATTTGTGATCATGGCAAAAATGAAACCTCATCTACTTCCGGGTGTGGGGTTTAAAAGGAGACATGATCACTTTTGACACGTCTAATTGGCCAGTTTAAACATTTGAATTTGATGCCACTTTTTGTCCCCCTGCGGCAAACATAGATCTAACAGGTTATAACATTAGTCTCAAACGTTTCTGCTGGCTATGACAGCATTTCACATCAAAGTATTATTAGATATATCAAATTATCACATTAAATCTAATAGTGTCCTGGTTTCAGCTTATTGAATGCTGTCCAAGTGAGTAGAAAGTACTGGGGGCAGTGTATATATGTAATTGAATGAATTATTAACCCGTGAATAGTGAAACTGTGTTTGATTTATGTATAAAAGAGAAAAAAAGCGAAAAAATATAAAATAAAAAAACATCATCTTATATAATCATTCCGAAGTACTATTATTTAATAATGAAACAACCTGTTGGAGGACTCAACTATTAATGCTCCATAAATATTTTTACTCTGGTCATATTTTCTTCAAATATTTTATCAGTTTTTGTTCATCATTTTTGCCAATATTTAATGTGTAAGTGTGTCGAGGCACGTTCTTAAAGCTTAAAACTTGAGACACTTTGCGTTTTATTTTAACTGCAGCTGTTTTACGCGCGCTGGATGCGCATCGTCATAACAGATGCGCGTCAGGAAATGCGTCTTTAAATCTGTCGAACAGCACGGGCTTCAAGTTGCCAATCTATTAAGTTTTCTTACCTTGAGTTGTCGCGGTTTTAGGGGAGGAATTCGCAGGCGCGTGACTTTTGCAGCTCCTTATCCAAAATTGGGAGACGGTGCTCCTGCCGGGTGCTGAGGAGACGGAGACTCGCCACTGATGGCTCGTCGGTGCAGCGTCAGAGGTGGACTAACCGCAGCTCCCGCTCTGGCACGACTTGCTCTTCAGTTAGTTTGCTTCTGACTGCCACCCTCCCCTCCCACTCACTCCCTCATTCACTGTCTCCCACCCATGAGAAATAAATCATCTTTAATCTCCCGGTCTCTGCTTTACACTCTCTTTTCCTTAACAGATGGGCACCTTTGAATGTCAGATGTGCTCTGAAGGCTCCAAAAGAGGTGCGTCCCCCGCTACCCTTCACATCCTCTGCATGTGTTCAAGGTTGGACCAGACTCCTCTCCCCTGTTGGAAGAGTTTCTCAGGCCGTCCGGTGTGTGCAGAGAGCAGATTGGGAATGGTTGGGATTAAACTCTGGGATTATAACTCAACGCTCATTTCATCCCACACAGTCAAGCCACACTGGTGGACAATGACATCAGTCTTTGGCAGACTAACAGACAGATTCACGTGGGTAGATACACAGAGAAAGACACACACACAGACAAAAAGGTGCAATACCAGACAAAGCGAATTAGAAAAGTTCTTAATTGGTTGAAAATCCTCTAGGCTTTCATTGCAGAAAAGATCAACAGGGTGACAGTTTTCTTGTGTGAATGAGAGGCAAATGTGAGTGTGAGCAGCTTGGTGCGTATTTGTGTGTTCTGATCAGTGGATATATACACAAAGCCAAATCTGTATGTGTGCAAGCATGCTGACAGATGGCAACTGTAGTGACGCAGGAACTAAATACTGGGTTTCTATGCGTTGTGAGGTTTGTGTGTATCCTGAGTGGGACAGAGACACACACACGTGCACGCATGTACACACACAGGTCTGTGGTTTGTGGCATTATGTATGTGTCTTTTTTTCTCCAGTGCTTGCAGCCTCTCCCCACAGATATTCACAGGAGACCTTGAATCTGTGGCAACTTTTATTTGCTGAAAACAGCCATGCGGAGTTGTGTGTGTGTGTGAAGAGAAAGGTAGGGTCAGAAGGCAAGGAGAAAGGAAAATGTCACAAAACACGACGTCTCATTAGACTCATTCAAAGAGCTTCCTATGGCCTTCAGGGAAAAGAAAAAAAAGTTTTGGATGCCTGTGAATTTGAGTAAAGTAAAAAAGTGTTTAGCTTCTAAAAAGAATTAGCCTCAACCTATTGGAGCCATTTTTGGTGTGAGCTCACAATATTGAGGCAAGAGCCTCATTTAGCCTGTCAAAAGCAAAAATCTAAATCTGCAGGCTTGAGGTTAATCTACTGTCATTAATTCTGGACAGCTTGCTGACATTCGGTCATTGGTTCAGCAATGAATTTTGCATGATGTGAAGTAGTCCTTCAAATGTCTGCAAAGGTGATGTAAAATGACCCTCAACACATAATCAGATCCTCCTAAAGTCACAAAACATTACAGGTTGAAGACATAATGAATATTAAATGCTCAAGTTTTAGTTTTTTTGTGTTGTTCATCAGAAATTCACCTCAGAGTTGTAGGCAGGACTGTTGGGCGGAACATTCTGCCGATTATCCCATCATCCTTTCGTTTACACCAGGGGTATCAAACTCATTTTGGTTCAGGATCCACATTCAACCCGTCTGATCTCAAGTGGGCCGGACCAGTAAGATAATAGCAAAATAAGCTATGGTCAACTTGTAGCTTTGTTTTTGTTTCATTTTTGTTAGAACTATTATTATTATTGTCTTTTTGACAATAACATTTTGGTAATTGGGACGTCACGCTCGATATTTTTCATAGCAATTTTACAGTGGTGAGGCTGGCAGGGAACCTAACTGCATCTTACCTAGACCTGGCACGGGTTTGCAAAGAAATACTTTTTATTTCTTGATCTCTCATTATGCTGGTATTTCTTTTCCTTTGCATCCCCTAGTGGTGTAATTGCACATTGCGGTCATGTCTTTAAATAACCATAACTTGCTACAGGAATGGGCTAGAATCCCCAGCCAGCAGTGGGCTGAAAATGTGAGCCCCAAATGGGTTTGTCCACAGTTTCCGTGGTGCCCTCACCTGTGTTTGCCCACATTGGCTAAAGTGGACACTCAATGGTCCAATCGGAATTCTTCCCTTCTCCCTTCCCCTCCTCCCTTCCCCTTTATTCATCCCTCCAAACGGAGGGTGATGAAAAAATATTGTTTAATATTTCGGACGTGATTTTTGTTCGATAACATTGTGAATAATCACTGGTCTAAGCTTGCTACAGCGGAGCTTGCTAGCTCAAACAGCGGAGCTTGCTACAGTGGAGCTCAGTAGCATCCTGAAATGGAGATCGCTTCAGCAGAGTTCGCTGGCATGCTACAGAGGAGCTTGCCAGCATGGTACAGCAGAGCTCACTAGCGCACTACGCTGTCCACCGAGCAGCTCGCTAGCGAGCTAACTCACTGAGTCCTAACTTAAGTCAGTGTGGGCAAACGGGGCCACCACAGAAACTGCAGATAAATCCATTTGGGGGCCACAATTTCTGCTCTTTTAAACCATATGGGGCCCACTCGGCCCTGTTGGCTGGGAAACTTCCTTTTTTTTTTCTTGAACATTCTTATATTTTTTTTCTTTTCATGACTGGGCTGGATTAAACCATCGAGTGGGTCAGATGTGGCCCGTGGGCCGTATGTTTGACACCCCTGGTTTTCACTCTCTCCCGCTAGATTACAGCCCCTCACAATCACAAGCTAACATTAGCGGCCCAACAAAAGCAGCCAGCAATATTGGAGCTATTTAGCCTATCAGTTTTGAGCCAGGTGTCAGCTCAGACAAGGAAAAGAAGACGTTAATGCATCTATTTGTCTGCAAGTGGGTGCATCAGAATGGAGTGAAGCAGTGAGACTTAGCCCCCCTCAATCTGCTACTGTTTCATCAAAATTTTAATTAAAAAATACTCTGAAACACAGTTCTAATCTTAAAGTATACACGATTTTCATTGGAGTGGGTCTTTAAAAAAGAAGCCGACTTGAGAAAACACAGGTTTATTTATAGAAAAAGAGCAGCCCAACATTTACACAGGCAGATGTTAGACTCTGATGCATCATTAGGTTCATTTCTCTTATGGTTAGGCACAGTGCATATGACATATTATAAGCCATTTTGCCACCAAAGTGGCCGTAAACACATTTTTCTGTATCTGTTGCCAAAAAAAGACAACCAAATACTTATTTTAGAGATCTGTTGCACATTGATGTTGTTGACTTTGTAATGATCGAAAGATGTTTTATGAAAGTCAAATGAGACCATTAAAGAAGTTAGTTTGCTAAATGGAGATATGCAGGATATGTTTAATTATTCATCATCTTGTGCAATCAAAAGTGATGAGTACTGACCTCTATGAGTTCATCAACACTTTTTCTTTTTTGTACCGACTGATAGAAGAAGTCAGTCAGTAAGAAGGTCATCCAAATAATGCAGTTAAAGCAGAGCTAGTTCTTTGAGTGGGTTAAAAGTAAAATGGGTAATAGCTTTGAGGACTTTGAGTTAGCGTTTCTGTGCCAAATGTGCCATTCGGAGCTGGCAGGCTTCAAGGCCAACAGCCTTCAAGAGGGAGAGCTGCGCTCTGGCTCTTCTTCCCTCTCTTTGTCACTTTCTGCTTGTCTTTTCTCTCCCACCACACGGTGCTAACCGTCATTGCTTTGCTCTATTTCTGCTCTCACTCTTTGCCACACTTGGCCCCAATTTATAGAGCCCATATGTGTGTCTGTGAATATAGATTTGAAAATCTCTGAAAAGGCTATTTTAAACTTTGCTCTCTTGATGAGGAAAACTGCTTTAATAATTGCAAGCGAACACACTCCATGATTTCCAGTGATGCAATTTTCATTTTCTTCAGTTTCTATTCTCAGTCCTTTTTTATATTAGTATTGATCTGGATAAACAGCCTCCAATCTCGCCCTTTAGTATTGAGTTGTCCAGTGCAGTTGGTGCTGTGATCATTGCAGTCCTTAACCATAACCAGTGCTCAGATACATACACACACACACCAAGATGCACTCACTCACCATGTGTTTTACTGGACTGCTTCCCACTTCCTTCTGTCGGAAGCTCACCCTCCCTTTCTCCCTGTGCCATCCTGCTCAGCCCCTATCCTTTCATCTTGTCGGTACCCTCTTCTTTTTATTTTCTTTTTTAGCAGTGCCCACTTGGTTAGTCACCTTTTTTTTCCTTTTTAATTATTTGTGTTAAAATTTCTTGCATTGTTTGAAAATGGTCTATATTTTGGTTCCTGTTTCTGTTTTTTGCTCACACGTCCTCCTTGTCAGGTTTAAGGCCAATGTGGGTCAAAGGCAGGTTGTAATTACTCCTCCTCTGAAGGCAAAAAGAAGAGATGGGAAGAAATTGAAAGAATTAAAAACATGCTGCCAAACTATTCCTCCAATCATGACTAAACTAAACAACTAAGCAAGATTGTTTTTTTTTGTCATCTCTGCATAACTGTCTCATCCTCTGATCAGATAAACAAAGCAGTCTGACATGATAAATAAATTTAAACAAAACGGTTTTCCCACTCATTAATGTGGTGTTCCAGAGCTGGCCTTAATTGGCGCTTCTATATTTATAATGTAGGGCGGGCATTGCCTTCTTGACTTGAGGATTGGGTTGGGACAAATTTGCATACTTTTAAAAATCAATAGTACCCTAAGAATCAGAGATAAAAGAAACACCCAAACACAAGCCGCTTGTCTTTTTGGTGCAGCCTGGGTTATTGTAAAGTTTTAAATGTCTCCTCAAAGTGGCAACTTTACTGGCAGGAGAGCTCATTAGTTAAAGGTTGTAACAGACAAGAATAGAGAGGTTTTTTTTAACTGTCAGCTGGGTGCCTTTTGTGTGAACAGTGTTGATAATTACTCAAAGTAGCGAGAAAGAGACAATCTTATTGTTGCCTACAGGCCAAATTGCTGATGTTCATTTTTATTCTACAGTGATCAAACATATTTTTTGTTGTCAAGACGAGGTTCAACATTTATGTGCAGGAAACGAGCTCAGTGACTTTTTTGTTTTCATTAAATACACAGTTTTAGACACACACACATAGGTGGGTGAGTCATCTCGCACTCACTCTAACACATCTTTGATCAAATCAGGAGTAGTGTGCATGAGTGAGTCAACAACTAAAACAAGCTGACCACAATAAGTTAGGTTTGTTGAAGTCAATTTTAATAATGAAACACTCATATGCTAAAAATGAGGTTTATAATGATCATTCAACAATCTATACTCAATTTTGGTTCATTTTAAACGATCGATTCTCGGACCTATGTCAGTCCAGGACATCTTTAGTAAAACTTCAACCAGATTGACTCAGAGATAAATACCTGGTACTGAACAGTGCAGGAGAAATTTTCCAGATTTCTTTTATTTCTTTCAAGGTAATCACACCCCTACTAGAAATATTAAAAATGAGAAGAAACAGAAAAATGGTCTAAAATGATAAAAGAAAAACGCCACTTAGCTGTTTTTGGAGTGTTTCTGAGGTACCAATCATAAATAACTCTTTTCCTTTACTGTACGTGTTACTGGTAAGCCCTCCTCCTCAACTAGGTTGATTATTTTAAGCAACTGTGAGATTGATTTTAAGGCCCCAGCGGGGGCCTCGCGGGTCTGTGCGAGTGAGTGA
>NC_050518.1:9866737-9881115 GCF_002922805.2 Oryzias melastigma | reverse complement strand
AGAAAATCAGAGAGGAAAAAAAAAAGAGTAGAATAGAGAGAACGAAAGGTGGTCTCCAGATTCCAGAGGTTATTAATAAAAGAGAGTGTCTTCAAGGACATCTGTAATGATTTGGGTCAAACTATTTCCTCTTCCTTCTGAGGAGACCCAATGTCACATCAAAATGGTCCCAGAAACAGTGCTGTCTGCCCAACGGAGGCTTTTATTGTTTGGAGAAAGCAACCATATAGGTATTAATGATTTTGTAAGTGTTGGAAAACGGTGTGAAAGATTTAAAATATATATAAATAAATATTGGCCTTGGATGCTACCTGCTGCCTTTTGTATTTTCAGTCATTGTAGAGTTCTGATCAAAGCACTTTTTTTTATTGACGCCTCTGAATGTGAAGACGATCTTACCTTGATCATTTAGTGCATTACAATAGAAGCAGGAAAATGCTGGTATTGCTGTGTGTGTGCAGAAGTCTCATCACAGTCTGAATTCCTACATTTAAAAATACTCTGCATGCAGGTTTAGGATCAGTTTCATTTGTGTACCAACTAAAATCAAATTCAAATTACATTTTCCCAAAAACCTTTTTTCTTGATTCAAACTGTTTTCTTAAGTTAAAGGTTCCAGAGGAGGAAACAAACTGTTTTCACCAAGACAGCCTTTTCAGGATTGTTATGTAAGTTTGTTCTTGAATGCCATCTAGTGGTCTTTAGAGCGGATAACCACATGCCTGGATATGTTGCTGCTCACTTTATTTGAAACATTTATGTGATCTCTGTTCAATATTATCGGCCCATTCAAAATCAACATGCACTTTAATGATGTTGTTCACCTTTTTATTATTATTTTCAGTCATCTTTGGTTTTTATTCTACTAATTGTGGTTGTCATGATCATTTACAGATTTCAAAGTTTTATTTTGGATTTTTTGTCTATGTTATTTCATTTCTGAGCACATAAATATATATTTTATTTGAAATATTTTATTATTTTAACACTTTGGATAGTTGAAATAAACAGTATAATCCATAAAGTAATATTTTAGTTGTTTTATTCTCCTCTTTATTGCCACATAAATTGTTTATTTTAAGGAAATTATTTTTTGTCTTAATAAATACATTATTGCAGTTTCTTTGACAAATTTTCAGTATAAAATAGATGGAAGATCACCTAAAAACAAAAAGAATGTAACAGTTTTTATCAAAAGTTCAGATTTTTTTTAGACTTTATAGCCTATCAGGGGTCTTTACCAAATATTGTCTTTATTATCTGCTTTCAAATATCAGTCAGTTTAAACAGAGAGCCAAACAGGACATCAAATTGTTAATTTACTGTCAAAACTTCATCCAGGAACTGATCTTGTTACTTTATTGACTGGACACAAAATATCAAATCCTAACTTGGCGCTCTTCCTTTTTGGTCTTAACTTGACCGTTGGCTTGAAAAAGGCTGACATGCTTCCTACAAACAGAGGGGTTCATATATCTGCCTGACCCACTTTCAGAACCTTATCTGGGAGACGCAATTAAAACCTCAAATATCCGGCCGCAGACATCATTATGATAACAGGCAGGGACAAAGTTGAATGAAGGGACAATCGAAGGATTTAAACTCAAAGTTTACCCAAATCTAATGAGTTTGAGAAAGTTTTCTTGATCGAAAACTACAGCGAACAAATCTTCCTGATAGTTATTTTGAGATAGTCCAACATGAAAATGAAAATGTAAACATTTATATTTTATGTTTAATTTAATTTAATTTTCTGGTACTGCCAACTTCAAAATTAAATTATTCCCTTTACATAAAGTTTCCCAAAGAGTGCAACAAACACAACTTCATGTGATATACCAAGGTTTTTATTGGCTAAAAAGTGTAAAATATAATTTCAAAAACTAAAGAGTGAATATTATAGATTTTTTATTTACTCCAGATTCTGCCACAAAACATTTCTTAAAAGACTTTTACACCAACTTTGGATAAAGTGATAATATTTCTGGAAATTAAAATGGCTGATTTTGTGAAAATCATTTGCTACAAAGGTCAGTTATTTAGTTTTATGTCATTAACTTATAGGTATTTTAAGTCCTTGTTTGACTAGAGAGATACTTTAGTGAGTTCTTTTAACAGCATTCCTCCTATATTGCATTCTCGGCTGCAAATGTGAGTTAGGAGCTTCAATATTACCCAATATATAACTGCACAGCAGCTGCTGGGAAAAAAAACATTGTTTTATAAGAGCAAACACATATATTTGATTCAGTTTTATTTGCCTTGTGAACGCCACAACAAAAAACAATTTTTTACAGGTTGAAACTTTCAATAAGTGTGCCAGAGGAGATGATTGATAGACTGTCCATAACCCAGTTTGCTGTGGTTATCTGATGCCTCTGTTATGTAATTGTGACCCACTGTGAGAAATGTGGAGCAAAAACATAAAGACAAAAGGAAGGGCCAGGTCAGAAAAGCAACTGAAATTCTCTTAAAAACGTGTAACAAATCAGACAAAATATGTGTGTAAATTTACAGGCTTTTAAATTTAACATTTTTATTAACTGTTTTTGAAGCATGTCATTTTAGCAATACTATTATAAACAAAATAAAATTAAATTTAAGTTTATTTTATGCTCACTGTGGACATTTAAAGCAAAAAATAAACTATACAGTAAGCAGATAAAATTGCTGAAAAACGTTTATTTTTGTAGTGTGACATTGTATAAATTATTTTGTTTGTTATCAAATCAAGATGGAACTGTGACTAATACAAATGGATACAGTTTAACAATTGTCATAAAAATTAGGCAATAAATATTCTTGTTAATAGTTTTTTAAGTTTATTTTTTATTGTTATTCATTATTTATTTTAATTCCCTCATTTGTCATCAATAAAGTTTGATTACTCTATTCTGTAGATCAATCAGATGCTCTTCCTTTATGTTATCAATTATATTTTAACATTTCATTTTATCAGTATTGTTTCCTTACAGCTAAAAAGAGACTGTTTTATTTTATTTCTTGTAAATCCCTAAATTCTGTATAAAGCAACACAAATATTATTGATTGAATTCAATACATTTTAGTATTACTTTTGACAAATACGTTTATTTGGCTTACCCTTGTATGGAGTAATACATCAGCTTTGGGTTGATTAATCTTCACTAATGTTTAAAAAATTATACCGTCTTAACAAACAAGCAAACTCAAATTTCCGTTCTTCAAAGTGACAATTGACAGAATTAGGAAAACTTTTTGGAGGCTTTTAACTGTTTCAGTGCAGGAAAAAAAGAAAAAAAATCAGGGTACTGGGCTTTTTCTGTGCGGAACAGATGGGAATTAAAGGAGCATTAAGGGCTTAGATAAGGAGGTTGCAACCTTTTTGCTCAGGTAGTAGGACACAATCAAGAGAGGAGGCTGCTGACCCAGCCTCAGCTGTATGATAATAATTCTAATGACCTTTAATGCTGAAATGTTTTGTAAATAATAACAAAAAAAGAGAAATAAAGGCCAAACGTGCTCCTAGGGTGAAAAAGAAGCAATAATCACGTTTTGAAGAGCGATGACTGATGAAGAACAAATATAAAATTACGTTTTAATCACAATTGAAAAATATGTGTTATTTTTAGATGTTAACAGCTTCAAGCTCTTGTGACGGTTTTTTAATTTTCATTTTGTTGCCTTGATTAAAACAAAGCAGCACAGCGAGGTATTTTTGCTAATTAGTGGAGCTAAAATCTGTGTAGAAATAAATGTACAAATCACATTTTCATAAATAGGAACACTTTTCTTTTAAATAAATGTCCTATTGAATTCAATTGAATGAGGTTTTTATTGACAAACATGTAAATAAACTCCATCAAGCACAAAGTGCAAAAGAGAAACAGAATTCCTTTAAAAATTGTTCTAAAAATTGAGAAAAAGTAAGATGACCTTTTCTTTTTTAAATCATCAAATAATTTTTTTACATGTTTAACTGTATAATAACTCTTCTAACATCTTTAATTTTATCTTCTTGCAGGATCAGCAGTACTAATCGTTAATTTGTAGTGGTTGAGGAACTAATAATTGCACAATAATTTGTCCTATTATTTTATTAAAATGGTCCAAAAAAGCCTTAAAATTATTAATGTCAAAAATGGTTCCCTCCCATTGCAGCTATAACAGCCTAACACACACTTCAAAATCATCAATACTACAGAAATACCCTAAAGTATGCACTTTTATAACTATTCCTTTGGCAAAAGGTAATCTATGTATGTGTACTACAAGTATACTTAGTCTACACTAAAAGTGAGTCAGAATAATTGAAGTTGACTTAAATGTAAACTTAAAGTGTTCAAATTTAGTATGAAGAAGTATTAACATAGTATACTTAATACACTATATTTATATGGTCTAAACAAGTATACATCCTACACTTGATCATTTTTGCTGAGGGTCAGGTTGATCTATTGGTATGGAGTCCCTCAGGGATCCATTCTTGGTCCACTTCTGTTCAGTAAATGTCTGTTCTTCAAGTACACTTCTTGTAAATTGTTGTATGTTTAAAAGCATTTTTAGTTTGATCAACCAGAAAACTAACACTTATTATATATATATGGAAAATACATAAAAGAATGTGGTTTTAATTCAACACAAATCTGTAATTAAATTCCGTTTCTATTACCTCAATAATGCTAGTCGTAGGATTTTAACAAAAGTAGCAGGTTTATCTTTTTATTTGTGTTTCTGGCAGCCATGATCTTTCAAGATCAAATCAATGTACAATATTTTTTTTTATCTGGTCTCATAGAATCCAAACAAAGAAACATGGTGAGATTTGCTGCTGAAGGGTTATTAAAATGGCTGAGAAATTTAAGCTAGTTGATATAATGCACTTTTTCTAACCACTTTCAAAATAAAATGTGAAGCCAGCTATGTTTTTGGTGACTTCAATTGTCAGGAAATGTAGTGTGGGACCAGGTTTAAGAAATGACAGGGGACAGGACCTTTGTCAAGAACTTAAAAGTTTAATGAATAATCTTGAATGAGAACAAACTGAAAAACGAGAGAAAAAAGAGGGCAGAACTGAAACTGAAAACCAGACAAACTAAGACAGCTGTTGGTAATTAGTAAATGAAACCAGATGTGACTGAGATAAGGAAAACACACAAAACATGACCAAAAAAATCTAAATAAATAACAAAATAATTAATAATAAAATGAAAAAGGTCACCTAAGAACTTAAAAAAAAAATGCTAAAGTGCTTAAAAAATGCAACAAAAGAAGCAGACTCGTTTTGCCTTTAATGCATTTAATGTGTCCGAACAAATAAACTGAGCTACCAAGAGTTCAAATTTTGATGAACATCCCTTAATATTGTGCACTAATTACACCTGTAGATCAAATCAGCTCAGCCACACATACACACGCCCTCCTGACCCACAGCGACCTTATTTATGATCAGTATCCGCTCCATTCTGCTCACTGAATGGAGGAACCTGTTTTATTTAGTGTGACCTGTGACAATGAACATTCATGATAAACAAACACTGAATCAGCTGACATGATGTCTGAAAGGATATTGTGGACTGAAGTTCAGTGGGACACTCAGGCGGATTAAGGCTCCCATAAAAAGAGCATGGATGTCCCTGGTGTGTTCAGATTTTCACAGACAAGAACGGGCGAACACTGAGAAGGGACGGAGTTACACTACTTCTGATCAAGATCATACATCAAGGTTTTTAGGAGTTTTTGACAACGTTTTGCTGATTATTTTTTCTAGTTCTTATGGTTTCATTTCCCCCTTTTGATGCGGCTTTTTCCAGCATGTCCTTGTTTATGTTGAGGAGCGCTCTGGTGTTGGCAGTGATGGCTGGAGCGGTGTGCGCCTGTGTGCTGAAGAATCACACCATATGGGTCGAGAAGCAAAACTGCACCCAGTGCATGGCTATCAACACAACCATCTGCAGTGGCTACTGCTACTCCAGGGTGACAACTGCCACACACTTTTACACTTTTCACAGGAACTCAGCAATCAGTCATATTTAGAGCAAAAAATATCACAATAGATGCAAATTTTAAATAGATGTACTTTTAAATATCTCTGACTTAAGAAAAAAAGTATTAATCTGACCCTTCATCCTCTTCTCCAGGATACCAACTTGAGAGGCCGGTTTGGGAGGACTTTTTTGATCCAGCGAAGCTGCATGCCTCTATCCTTGGTTTACCGGGTTGCTCATATTCCTGGCTGCCCTCCGGATGTGAACGCAGAGCTGTATTACCCTGTGGCACACTGCTGCAGCTGCAGATGCTGTGACACTCGCACATACCACTGTGTCCAACCGAGACGCTTCTCCTATGACCAGTGCTCCGTCAAACTTGGCAACTATCAGAATCAAAACTGCTCTGGAAACTTGACAAACTGTTAAAAACTATTTTTATGCTGTCAAAATATTAGAAGCTAATAAAACTAATGACATGTTTTCATTTACAAATGTAGCTTTTTTTCTACTAAGTTGTACGCACAAAAATGTATGTTTACTTGCACACAGCTATGAGGTTTTTTTGTACTTGAAGTATTTTTTTGTGGCTAAAAAATTGTCTGAGAATCAACTTTTGCTGAAATTGATTTAAAGATGTCTTGCTTTTTTTTGGGTTCCATTCTGTTTTATCCTCATGTCTGGTGCTTCATTCATTTCTAAATCATTTACTAAATCATCATAAACCCAATGACTACCTTGAACCTTTAGCATCAGGTCATTTGTCCTTCTTAACCTTTCTGTTTGTTGTCATGAAATGTAATTTTGTTTGTGTTTTTCATTATCAGCATGAATGTGTTTCCTTGGGCTGAAGGTAATCAGACCTTTTGTTATTGCCTTTTTGTGAGGTCACAGGTCATTACAGTTTGGTGCAATCTTTATTATCTGTTTTGCTATTAAAGGTCAAAATAAAAATATGAAAAACCATCACTTGTGGTACATCTCTGATTATCCCTGAGGCTCTGAGTTTGTGTTCAATTGAAATGAAAATTGTTTTAGCACATTGTGGTATCCTTAGAAAGTGATTCTGGTTTGGTGTATCTCACCCAGGCTCTGTTTCCTGGCACTTAAGGGCTGCGGGTGGAAACTGATAGCTGGGTTTTCTTTTCATCTGAAGGGTTGGGCTCTTCTATCTCTATATAACTCAGCACTCCTTTCTACTCTTGCCTTTTGCCAGTGTCTCTCAGGGACCCTCGGGCTGCTCCCTCGTCTGTGGCCTCTTCCTGTGCGCCGACCAACTTTTGCACTTAACAACAACCAAGAAACATGGCCCAGCATCAGCAGATTAGGTATGAAGCTCCTTGGCATAATACACATTATATATATATATATATATATATATATATATATATATATATATATAATTTAAACCTTGAGATTTAATTGAAATAATTTAAAGTAAAAATGTTGTCCTGACTGTGTTTCTGGAAAGAATCTGCAGTTAAATCGGTGTAAGAACTGCTTGCAGATGTGTTGTTTCTCACTTGTATGTGTGTTTTTCACCTCGCTCACAAGTTATTTTTGGATGACACGATTCCCAGAAGCAGTTTTCCCCTCACTCGTCTGCCTTAGACCCTCATGCACACACAAACTAATGCATGACTTACACAAGCTAAAAGTGCTCCTCTTCCAGGTTCAGTAAGCAGGCTCATTAAGCTGATACGACACCGTCTTTATTCATCCATCTGTAGAAAAAAAGATCTCACACTAATGCTTTGTTCTTAGCTTGCCTGCCAAACTGATCAATGGAGGGATTGCCGGCATGGTAGGAGTCACCTGTGTTTTCCCAATTGACCTGGCAAAGACCCGCCTGCAGAACCAACGCAGTGGGCAGCAACTGTACAAGAACATGTAAGAAACAGACCAAATAAATAGGTTTATTAAAGACTTTTTAAGGGTTCAACATTTCTTTTGATGATCCAAAATAAGAAAATAGTTCAAAATTACTTTTCCTCAGCAGCAGGACATGGTAACGTCTCTAAATATAATATGTTATTAATCTAAAAAAACTATATATTTTTTTCCATTTTAGGATGGATTGCCTGATTAAGACGGTTAAATCTGAGGGTTATTTTGGCATTTACAGAGGTAAGAAACAATATATAAAGAGGTATCAATGGACTTTAGTTGTAAGAGCACCTATCATTACAAATAAACTGGATGATTTGTTGACATCTTCCTCATTTTTTAATTTCATGTAAATATTTAAATGAGTATGGCATGAGATCTTGTATTAAGTTCTATCTGGTAAAATTGTCATTGATTTTGTGTTAGCATTCACTGTTTGATCAAATTTCTAGTAAACCAAAGGCCTCAGTGGGTCAGTAGTTCATCTTATCAGAGTGTAGAAAGATGTGTTACACATTACTATATTTGAAACAAATGTGTATCTGTGAGGCTGGAAATACATTAACAGATATGGTGTTTCATTTATTTAAATCACGGATCTTTGTTTCCTTCAGGAGCTGCAGTAAATCTTACCCTGGTAACACCAGAGAAAGCCATAAAACTAGCTGCTAATGATTTCTTTCGTCACCAACTGAGCCAAGACGGGTGAGTAGCTTCTAAAATAACGTCCCTGAATTTTGTTAACATAATCTAATAACACCGTATTATATTTTCCCGATCTTCAGGGCTAGGCTTACCGTTTTTAAAGAAATGCTGGCGGGGTGTTGTGCAGGAATGTGCCAGGTCATCATCACCACGCCGATGGAGATGCTCAAGATCCAGATGCAAGATGCAGGCAGGCTGGGTACGAGCATGTTTGATCCAAATTAGAACAAATAGGAATTTGGAGGATTGAATTTGTTGTTTATTTTTATTCCAGTAGCCCAGCAGAGAGTGATGCCCAGTGTGGTGACAACGATGAAGATGGGAGGAACCAGCGCCGTCCTCAGCCGTTCCTATAACACCATTCATGCACCTCAAGTCGTCCGCGTGTCCGCCCTGCAGATCACCAAGGAGCTGCTGAGGACCAAAGGAATTGTGGGTCTCTATAGAGGACTCGGGGCAACACTAATGAGGTTAAAAGCAGTTTTAATTTTCTCTTTCCTAATCATCTTTAATGTTTCTAATGTTGTAATTGTTTATTTGGTCTTCCAGGGACATCCCATTCTCTGTTGTGTACTTCCCTCTTTTTGCACATCTGCACCAGCTGGGTCAGCATTCGTCTGAACATCCGTCTGTTCCTTTCTACTGGTCCTTCATGTCTGGCTGCTTGGCTGGATCCATCGCTGCTGTAGCTGTCAGCCCGTGTGATGGTACGTTTTGGTGTTCTGGAGACCCGGCAGGTTTTGGAACCTTTTCAACTCATTCTTTCTCTGCACAGTGGTCAAGACAAGGCTGCAGTCGCTCAAAAAGGGAGCTAATGAGGAGACCTACAGCGGAGTTGTTGACTGTGTCAGGTAACTACAAAGCAACACCACACAACCTTTCTCGTTTTTGTTGTCTGATTCTGAGCCGTCTTTTGATTTGCAGGAAGATTTGGAGAAAAGAGGGTCCCAGAGCGTTTCTCAAGGGAGCCAGCTGCAGAGCCCTCGTTATTGCCCCACTGTTTGGCATTGCCCAGGTTGTGTACTTTGTAGGAGTTGGAGAGTTCTTGCTGGGCTACAGCCCCTACAACATCTACTCTGCATGAACAAGCTGTTTTCAAGCCTTTCTGCTGGCTCATTAAACTAAGACAGGTACGCCCTGGGAGTAGCAACGGATCCAGATGTCTTTCTGTGTACTCTCTTTAAATATTAAGATTTAAAAGCAAATGCTAAAGGGACCAGAGAGTATTTTTCTTATTGTACAATGTTTACAAAAGAAAAGCGTTGGCTCTCTCGCTGAGAGTCTCGGTTGTCCATCACTGACCATCAGTTTGAGAAGAGCAAGCCGACTTTCTTTTCTCACTTTTAGACCTTTAGCTCCATATCAGTTACCCTTGATTTTAATCTCTAAACCCCTCCCCAATCTGCATCCTCCTAACAGACCCCAATTGATGATGGTTTTTCAAAAGAATACCTAGTAAAACCACATCATCAAATTTAAAACTTGAATAAAATCTTTTTTTTTTTAAGATTAAATGTGAAACCAGGGCTTGGATCTTTCTTCTAGTTTATGTAAATACTGTATATTTGTTTCTATTTTGTATTATTGTAAGTGGTCAAAATTGAAGAAAAAAAGAGTTTATTTTTAAATGTGAACCCCCTCAGCCAACTGACTAAAAACTGTTTTTAAGGAGTCAAATCTCAGGATTTCTCTGATCTGTGATTTGAGAGACAGAACCTCCATCCTCAAGAGATAGTTTTTAGTTTGAATAATAACTGAGAAGCGTCTCCATTTGAATGTAAACTGTGAATTTCTTTTGTGGCCACTTGCACAACCTTTGTACTCTGTGATAAAATGGATGAAGCTGATAAACTTCAGAGAACCGTGTCTTTGTCTTTGATGGTTGGGTGATTGTGGTAATGAGAAATGATGACGGGTTTAACTTGGTTTGAATTGATTTAGTAGGTTTTAGTACGGTGGCCCTATAGTCCAAATCACATCAACAAATCACTCATTAAGGATCAAAAAATAATTTTAAAAAAGCAAAAACAAATGATAAAAAATGTTTAAATATAAAAAAAGAGGAAACAAAATTAAAAGGAAACGTCTCGGAAAACAAAAGTAATTTCCAGAAATCAAAATGAAAAATGAAACAAAATAAAGAAACAAAAAAGGTAGGTATTATGGAAAATCTCTGACATTCTTCGTCTTTTTAACTGGAAGTTATTTGACATGAAAATATCTTACGACGGACGATATTTCTTCACATTTCTGATCAAAACCACAGCAAAAGTTCACCGATTGCTCAGTCAACTCTACTTCAGCTCAGACAAAACTTCCTTCTTCAATCCCTCTTCCTAAAAACTCAAACTTTTTCATCCAATCAGTGATGCCCCATGATTTCATTTTGATTACTGGAAATTACTTTTGTTTTCTAAAATGGCTATTTTTATTACACTGTGATTTCTGGATTTTAAAAAAAAATGTAAATTGTTTTTTTTTTTTTATCATTTAATTTGCTTTTTTAATTGTCATTGTGATCTTTAATAGTAATGCTTTCGAGTTAAAGGATTTGTGATTTGGACATCAGGGCCACCGTACAAAAATGTGTCCTCTTGTCTGGCCTCCTTGTAATATGAAACTAAAGCACAATTCCATTCAGTTTATAAAAGATAAATAAATAAGCTAATTTTAGACGTACTTTATAAACTGAGGCTTTCTAAATTCAGAATTGACTTGTGTTGTTTATGTGGATGGGCTTAAAGAGCTTCCTATAATAGCCTCTTTCAAGGGGCCAGCAAAGGCTTCACTGTAAAGAGGATACTTTTCTCCTGATTCAAGTTTGAAAAGTGTCCCTGTGCTCCCCCTCACACGCGCCGCAGGCATGCCTGCATGTCTGGCGTTGAAAGTGCTCAGGCTGCAGTTGTTGGGGTAACTGTAGCTTGGGGAATCCTGGATCCTGTGCTGCATTACACCCATAACTCCCTTCAACCGAGCATTCAGCTGTGCTTCAAACTCAAGAGCAGAAAGGCGAACCTCTGACACGGATCTGAAGCAACCAAGAGGTCGGCCTTGTTTGGGATGACACTGTTTGGTCTAGAACCATTCAACGCTTCTCAGCTAAATATAGGAATATAGCTGTGAATTTATATGTTGTCAACTCATTTACTTGGCATTCATATTTGATATCAGATATAATGACAGGCGATATCTTGAGCATGTTATAAGATTACTGTAAAGATTTTTCAGCTGTGATTGAATAAAAGAAAACACTGAGAGTCAAAGGTCAGCTTGATGCACTTTAAGGTTATACATGTAAAATAAAACCTGTTTGTTTCAACAATAATACATTTTTATAAGTAGTAAAAATATTGATTGTGTTTGAAAAATCAGAGAAATATATATTACTTATTATAATACTGTATTTTCCGGGGTATAAGTCGCAGTTTTTTCAAAGTTTTGCCAACTCAGGAGCGACTTATTTGTAGTCTTCTTTTCTTTTTTTGACATCAAATGGCTAAAATATGTTATTTTCCAAGTGAACACTGGTCGCCCTCTAGCGGTTGTGTCCTCTACTAACCGCTAGAGGGCGCTGCATCTGAGTATAGGTATTTGCTTATGTCAGTGGTGGCAGAAGAAGTGTTGTTCAAAACAAACACGGAAGAGAATCTGATTGTTTTCCTTTTAAACTTTGACATTTTTCTTATACAGATCAAAAGATTAGTATTCTTGTATTTCCTTCTTTATTTATATTTTTAGCTACGCTGAGCTTGGTGAATTTGTTCTGAAATATCACACTTTTCTCCTAAAAGTCCGACTTATATATGGTTTTCTTCTTCTTGATTATACATTTTTTTGCTCTTGCAACTTATACTTCAGTACAACTTATACTCCGGATATTTATATTTCACTTTTAAATCTGCTTTATGCATTAATTAGAATAATAAATAACTCATGGTAACTTCACAAGCAAAACATTTGCTGTAAAAAAATGGAAAAGCAAAAGTCATAAACATAAGAAGATAAACTCTTAAAATTTTATTAAACTTCAATCATCTATATTTCTGAAAACCAGGAAATAGAAAACAAATAAATTAACAAAAAGTCACTATAAAAAAAATATGTTGCGTCTACTGATTATGCTCACACAAAACAACTGCAGGGGTGCAGCTACAGCTTTTGTTGGTAACCATGACAACTCCACTGAGCCTCCACACAGTTGGATAACTTTCTTGTATTTGATTAGTTAAAAAAAACTGCCAGCTACCATTCAGAAATACTTTGTTGTCAGATAATTTAAGTCCTTTTTAACTATCTTAAAAAATATCATCACAAATGCTTTTGCTTATGTTTCTTCATTTTATAAAATCAGGATGATGGCTTAGGACTTATTTTTTGTGCACCAGAAGACTTTTTACAACATGAAAGTTGCTGCACATTTTCAGTTGTTTTATCTGAGGAGATGCATTGATGTGTGAAACTTTAAAACCGCAGCGACCAACAATGGCAAGTTGTGCAAACTTAATGATAGTTGGAGCCCAACTCTACAAACAACACAAATACAGCTACATGTGATTAAAATGTTCAAACAGCCTGAAGTTTATAGAAAGAAAGGCACATTTAAAGGCTTTTGTTGTTGTTGTTGTTTTTTTTGATGGATTAATGCAAAACTGTCATAAAAGCAACACCGTACAACTACACAGCATGTTAAATATTAACAGATCAGCCACAAATATTGTACAACTACAAAAAAAGACGAAAATTGTATTTACATGTTGGAGTTTTGACTTGAAATAAATGACACACTATCAACAGCATTCGGATTTAAGCTTGATACATGATAAAACCGTTAAATAGTCGTTTATCCATCATATCATGGTGACATAAGAAGTAAACTATAGAAGAAATGGAAGTGGGTGGGGGTTAATTACTCGGGTTGGATAACTTGGATTTCATTCCACGGTTGGTACATATTTAGCCTGTAAACGCAACCATGTGATCAGAGTCACACTATACGGTCAACACAGACTAAATAGTATCCTCTCTTATGTAAGAACATAGATCATTTATCAAGGCTGCAAGTAGCCTGAATGATAGTAACGAGAAACTCTTCGTCACAAAGCTTTTTGGCGCATAAAACGTTCCAAAAAAGTAATTTTTTAATAGAATAAACCCATTCTAACCCATTAAAAGTACATTTCCTGCATTAAGTAGCATTAACATCACTATAACTTTAATATTTATCAACTACATCAGATTAGTTTCATATAAAAAAAGTAATCTAACTTGAACTTACTTTAAAATATGCAAATAAATTACATTGCCTTAAGCATTCAAGTTTACCCAAGGTAATAAGCTACATAGAGACTCTAATAGATGAAAAAATCATCAATGGCCACCATCAGCAGACGCAAACCCACCATATCAACAGAACTGCTATTCAATCCTTCAAATGATAATGAGAACATGCAGTAACACTGGATCAGATTTCTTAAATATAACCAAGTAGGAGGTTTAGTGTGGACCAATTACGGTGCTGGACAGAACAAATCTGTGTCATAAAACCAGGGGGAGTGAATACATACAACTACATCCATCCATCTTCTTGACCGCTTCCTCCCTTTCGGGGTTGCGGGGGTGCTGGAGCCTATCCCGGCTACTGAAGGGCGAAGGCGGGGTACACCCTGGACAGGTCGCCAGTCCGTCGCAGGGCCACAATCACACACCCATTCACTCATTCACACCCAGGGGCAATTTAGAGTCACCAATGAACCTATGAAGCATGTTTTTGGACGGTGGGAGGAAGCCGGAGTCCCCGGCGAAAGCCCACGCATACACGGG
>NC_050518.1:9856918-9866592 GCF_002922805.2 Oryzias melastigma | reverse complement strand
CAATCCTTCAAATGATGATGAGAACATGCAGTAACACTGGATCAGATTTCTTAAATATAACCAAGTAGGAGGTTTAGTGTGGACCAATTACGGTGGTGGACAGAACAAATCTGTGTCATAAAACCAGGGGGAGTGAATACATACAACTACATAGTTAAAAAAATAATTGAGCATTCTGTTCCCCTGATGAAGACGTCTTTTGAACAAACCAGATTGGTATTTCATTTTAAAAGCTCACTAAATGTGTTTTTTTGCATTGTGTGCATCAAAACTATTTTAATGCATGTGTTGAAAAAAATGATTTTCATTGCCTTTTGTGTTTTCTGCTAAGTAGATATATTTAAGCACGCGTTTGTGAGCCATGCTGTAAACCTAATAAAAGAAAGCCTTTTTTTCATAATAGTTCTTACCATTTTTTTTAAAGAGAGACAAGTGGGATTTAAGTTCTTTAAAATAAAAAGAATAACATTTGAGACACTAACCAGAATGATTTCATCTAAGAACCCACAAAAATGTTTTGTTTAGTTCTGGGCTCTCAGGAAATTGATGTGTTTGTGCACCGCTGTGTGTTGCAAATTTTTTTTTTTTTTGGACCTCAGGTGCAATTTTCCCACCGACTAGGGGTCAGTGTCAAAGCCGTGTGAAAAAGCTGCTGTAACAGCATGTGGGTGAAGATTCTAGTGTTGTCCAAATGGCAGCGAGGAAGAATTATTTGACAGAATGTCAGGTCAAGATAAACTAAAGAGTTCCCCGTCAGGATGGGAAAGTCCTACACAGTAACAGTATTGGACACTGAAAACTGAAAACAGGAGAAAAAAATGAAATGAAGGAATCAGGAGAAAGCTGAACGGTAAAAAAAGAGGAATTCTGTTCTTAAATTTCCTTGGTCCCTGTTATGATTTCTGACAAGAACTGATGTTTTATTCCAAGTCTATTGAGAGAAATGGGGGGCAATAACCCGGCTCAGATGACCTCCCTGCTGTTGCGAATGGCACAGCAGAGCACCATGCTGAAAATCATCCCGATGATCTGTTCAAGGGAAAGCAGAAGTCAATGAGAAGTCATTTCTAAATGATTTAGTCTTTTATCGTCTCTTGACTCACCATGACTCCAGCGATGGCGATGCCCACATAGCCAATAATGTAGAGTTTATTGCTGAAGAACTCGTTAATTTCTGCCTCACAGTTCTGTAGGATTCAGAGCACAAAAGCAAAGTCAACATGACTCAATAATTAAACAATCTTATTAAATTGTTGCTCTAAGAATGTACCTTTGTATTCGATGTCACCTCTGGACACGGACTTTGTGTAGTTCCACAACATTTCAGCTAAAGATAAAAGCAATCATGTGAGGTCAGAGCAGGACAACATTTTCCTTTAAGTCATTAGTGTTTTTAACTAACCGCATTGTGAAAGGTCAAGACTGCTGTGTTGTTCGTTTCGTAGGCATCTTTGTAGAAGCTCTGAATATCCTTAATGATCTGGGTGGGAGATGATCAATGAGCTTTCACGCTAACGAGTACTATGAAAGATAATCTGTAAAACTGACAGGTGGATTGTACCTTCTCTTTACTGAGGAAAGCAAACACCCCAGCAGCCACTTCAGACCCAAAGATGATCAACAGACACGCGAAGAACTAGAAAGAAAAAAAAATGTTTTTGAATTACAAAAAAAAACAAAAAAAAAAGTCCAAAAGAATTGGGATATTTATACGTGTTATGTTGGCACTCACTGAGCCCAGCAGGCACTGAGACTCCCTGACAGCTCCACAACATCCGAAGAAACCAACCATCATCACCAAACTGCCAGCACCAATCAGAATGTACACACCTAGAAAAGACAGTTAAAAACAATTTAACAGCTTATTAAAATTACATTATAATTACAAGAATGAGTGTATTCTGTATAAGACCGTCATTCATCATCATTGACACAAGAGGGCAGCATTGATCATTTACTCAGACTAAACCACTGATAATACATTTGGATGTTTAGCCAAAATGTTTTTAAGAGTTTTAAAATTGCTCAAGTGTGTTTTTTATGCAGGTGTGAGCTGTTTTGAGAAAAAAATGCATAAATGATTGCTAAACAATGCACCAGCCCACATATAAAGTGTCTAAAATGTAGCCAAAATGTCAACATTACTGACAGTATTCCTGTAACTGATGTGCAGTGATGCCGCAGATGGACCGTTCCTTATGATAGAAAACAAAGTGGCTTCTGTTTTGATATTTTTCTTTTTTTTTAATCACATTATAACACAAAAAGGGGCTCTGTGTGTGTTAACAACTGTCAGGCCCTCCCAGCTGTTTCTGCAGCCATTTGCTGCACGGTATTCTTAGAAGAGCTGACAAAAAAAACACACACCCATCCTCCATGAAATCACATTTGTTTTTAGGCTGATGTCACTCTAACACAAATAAAAGTGATGACATGTTTTTGCAGGGCTATTTCTGTGTAAAAACAAATCCTCTCTCAGGTGGACAGGTCTACCATTTCAAAACCTTCGAAGTACCAATCAGACATGGGAGGACGTCCTCTAGAGACTGAACCAAGCGGTGAAGTAAGTTTCACATAAACCATGTGTGGGAGTGCTTGAACGTTCACCGTTTCATTTTCTTTAGTGTAATAACAGCTATTGAGCCGCTTGTTTACACCTAAACACTCCGCCCTATTTTTACATGGTCGCATCATTGCTCTTTTGTTTGCCTTAAAACCTTTTCATGGATCACTTTCATTACTGTGATATTTTTTAATAATCAAAAAATGAATTATGTGTTTAAATATAATTAAGGTCTGAAAGCATAAGAAGATTCTTCCACTTTATTTGAGATGGTGCTGAGGCACAGTTGTATACTTCTACCTACACTTTTACCATAGAAGCAAACAGTGCGGTGTAAAAGTCGATGGAAAATCTTCATTTAAGTTTGCTTTCCAGGCCTACTTTTATTTAAGTGGTCTTGAGGACTTTCCAAAGGTTTTCTAATGACACGTCTACTTTTTTTTTTTTTTGTAAATTCCTTTTCCATTCTGTCATTGCACTTCAGCATCTTCAGAGGACTGCAAATTGGACTTTTGGACGATTTTCGCTTTTGCATGGACACATTATTGATTTTACCTTTTATATTGTAGATTCTTTCACAATAATTTACACACCAAGAAAAGATTAAAAATCGTCTTAAAGTAACACATTTTGTGGCTTCTTTTATTCTTTTAAAACGTTCATGCAAAGTTTAATAGTTAGACTAAATATAAGTAACACATCCTTAAAACCTTAAAACAAAAGCTTTTTAAAACAAAAAATAAACACTTTTAATGATTTAAAAGTTTAAAAGTTGTTGTGTCACAGTGTGCCAACCTGTAAAAATCTGCTGGGGGGTGTGAGCTACAACTCACCAATGAAAAAGGTGTCTGGAGCCTTGCTGTCATTGAGCAGAGAAACAGTTTGTGGGTCAAAACGAAGCCACAGTCCAACTGCGAGCACGAAGGATCCCATTAACTGGATGTGTAAAGAGACAGAAATGAAAAAAAAGGGTTATGTTTCAGTACATGTTTGATCCACTGGCTCTATAAATCAGAAATGTAGGTACAATTATATTTTTACAGTAAAACATCATTCTCATGTATGGTCTGAATTTGCCATTGTGGTACACTTTATCCACCAATCTGGAAGATTAATCTCCACAAAGCTCAAGTCTTTCCCGATCAAATATCGTCTTCACTTCATGGGGAGCAAAGGCCTAAAACAGGCTGACACTTTCAAACTCGTGAATGTCTGGATCCTTTCGGTTGTCAACTGAAACATTGAGTTTTAAACTCATTTTACTTTGTCCTGACTGCTTAGATAACCTCTTCATAGGTGTTAAAATAATAAAAAAACAAATGTCTCACAAGGTTTTGACTTTATTTTAATCTGACAACACCTCTTTAAGAACAAAGTTTCATACTGATCTTCCTTTGCTGTTTGCTCCAAAGCAGAGATGCATTTACAGCTTAAGGCAACGGACAAATCAATGGGGAGAGGTTTTAATAATTACTTAGGCCAAGGCCTCTCGGGATAATCCAGTCTTAAAACCTTTGAGCTGAGCTTCACAACAACACATTGTATATCTAGTGTATGTGTGAATGTGAAAAGAGGTTTGAGAGATGATTTATGAGCATGTGGGATGTTCTGCTGCACGGTTTTAGTTTGGAATTGTGCCGCCTGATGTGTTTCATCTTGCTTTTTGCATTGTTTTCTCTTTGCAAGTTCCAGATCCAAACATTATTTATATTTTCTGAAATTGCATGAGCTGTAAAGCATTTGAGGTGTCGGGACGCTTCTAAACCAAGCATCCAGTGTCATGTGCTGTGATGTATGGGACAGCTGAACTCTCAGGATTTGGGGATTAGCAGGTCCAAAGTGATAAATAACAGCGAAGACTGCAGCTCCACAGATTTACCGAGCCGGGTTTTATTTGTGTCGACAGAGTCTATCGGGCAGCATGAGGGATGTGCATGAAGATCTGCAGGAGCTAAGCCTTCCCAAGACACCGTACATTGTGCTTGAGTGGTGGAGGAGCATGTTATTAGTTCATGTTGGACAAGAGCGTTGCATTTAGCCCAAAAATCAATACTTTTATGGTTGCGTTTAAAAGCCTTTCCAGAGCCTGCAGTCAGAGCTTGACATCCTAAATGCATCAATAACACCCACACTAATAGCTTGACTATCCCAAACGTCCAATTATCACCCTCTCTGCTTTCTTCCTGCCTGCTCACCCCCTCTCTCTTATCTCTGCTTCTGCAGATCCGTGAAACAGCCCCCTCCCCTTCTGATTTATCAACATAAATCTCCATCGTTGACCCATCAGGCCTTCCCTCAAAAGACAAAGACCCACTGTGTTTTTTGCAACTACACGATGTTTATCTGCACAACCACATTAGAATAGAGGAAGAAAAGAAGAAAGTTGCCCCTTTTTTATCACCCAATTCTAAAGACTTCACTCCCCCTTGAGACTTATTTCTAAAGACTTCTCTCCTCCCTATAGGTGCTTTTGGGTGGGGATGGAAATATCTTTGTGCCGTGGCTTTATTGAGGTTATTTTCAAGTTTAAGACTTACGTTCAATGCTCCAGTTAAAGCGTGAATTTGTGAGGGGAATTTCCATGAGCTGACACAGGGCTGTGGTCTTCGGTCAGAGACACTCCGTGGCACTTGCAAAGGTCCAAACAATACAAGCAGACTTTTTACTGTAAATTAAAGTGACCAAAAATGGACGCCAAGACAAAACTGTCTGAAACCTCTTTAAATTCAAAGCAGAGTGACAAATTATTCCAAAAATAGTACTCTGTCTGGAACATGTTTGGGAGAACTGGCAGATTAAAAAAAAAAAAAAAACGGACAGAAGGAGAGTGTTTAAAAAGAGTGAGATAATTATGGGTGGAGTAAATCCTATTGTGCTCGCCATCAGGCAGGCGTGGTGGAGCCAGGCTCATTTTATCCTCCAGATTGACACTTTATTTTAGCAAAATAATCAATAACTTTCAGAACTTTCCACATGTAGAGGTTCCATTTTTATTAATAAAAAATGAGCCAAAGTGCAAAAGTTGAAAGGTTTAATGTTCGCTTCAACACAATATTTGGGAAATCTTTTGGTCCTAACAGTTTAGCTTAGAGATTTTGTTTGAATCAGATGTTTGTTCTTTTGTCGTGCCCTGCTTTTTTTCCTTTTCTTCACAGAAATCATTTACATATCGCCTCATGTACGTCTACTGTAGCTCATCTCAAACAAAGAAACACCTGCCTTTCCCGTTACGGTGTCCACTGACCAATCAGAGCAGACTGGGCCCTCAAGAGATGGCGGAGGGCATGAGGTCCCTTTGCAGCATTGAATATTGAGAAGCAATGAAATTTAATTTCAACCTTTAAGTGTTTGATAGTTATAGTTCCTCGATGCTTAAGTGTAACTAAAAAATACGGCTCTAAAAGTTTAACCAAACATATTCTTTTCATGTCCTCTGTTACAAAATTGGGTTGATACAAGCAAAAAAAAACAGACATTTTGTTTTATTAAAATGGAAAATAAGAGTGTTAATTATTTTTTTATTTAGTTAAAATAAAGATCTCGATGAAATCTGTTTTATGTTGCAATAAAATGTGACTAAAAATAGCAGAAAAATCATCATATCTACCACAATTTTGTCACAAGAAGACAGATTAAATTTTGTAAATTATTTCTCTTAAAAATGTTGCAGTTTTGTGTTTTAAAATATTGTTTGATTGTAGTTAGTTTGTCTATAATGCAGCCAGGATCCAGTAGTTCCATTTCTAGCTCACCTTAGAACTAAGATTTAACAGAACAAAGTTCAAAGTTTGTGTAATCTTTAACTTGAACTTGGCAGTGAATATCATGTCATGCATTAACCTTGAGCCAATCTCAGAAGAACAGGAAATGCCAAAAAACATTATGCACTGTTTGCCACTATGCAACAGCAGCAGACAAAACAGGGCCGACTGAAACTTCCTCTTGAGCCAATAAACTAGTAATTTATTAAGCAAAGAAGTGTCACCTTTAAACTGACTACACAGAGCTCTTTCACTGAAAGGGCATTTGTGAGTGTAGATGTCACAAAAAGACTCAATAATTAACTTTTCACAAGCAGCAAAATCCCCATGTTTTGTCACTTTGTCCCTCCTGAGTTTCGGTGTCTCATATCTGCTTCTGATGTGCCAACATGAACAAAATCTCTGCTGTCCTCTGGGATCACCTCATTGCTTAGGGGGAAATCCTGAAGTCCCTTTCTTCCTCTGTTATTTGAGAGTGTTAAAAGTGGCTGGAAAGGGTGGGGTGGAGTGGGGGTGTTCATAACTTTATAGGGTGCCCAAACTGAAAGTATTGTTGAGGCTCTTTGAAATAAACAAACAGCGTTCTATTTTATCTGTATCTGGGTCAAATTCCAGCCAACTGTCCCTCTTCTGCCATGTGAGCGCGCAAACGCGCACAGGAATATCCCTCTCAATCTCTCCATGACCCTTTTATTTCCTCGCTGCAACCATTTTTTTCAGTCACAGTGGTGTCATGCATGTAGATGCCTGATCAGCATTAGTCTGCCCGTTTTTCATATCTTCTTGTTTTTGCGCGCAGACGCATCACATCAAAGATGTCCAAATTAACAGGTCCAGTCAAGTATGGGACAGCACACAGCAGCAGCAGACACTCTATTGTCCCGCCATCACAATGGATCCTTTCACAGTCCAATCAGCGCCTGATCCACTCCACGGAAGCTGCTTTGCTAAATGTTTTTCCCTTTTACGCACACATGCGCACAATGGAACTCCTCTAAAAAGGATGGATGTGGAGACTTGGGAACAGCATCAACACAGGAAGATGTTTTTTATGAGTGAACACATTATAAGTTTGAGTTTATGTGAGCAAAACTGTCCTTTTCCTCACTCCTCTGAAAACAGAGATCTGTATCTTTAGAAGGAGGAAGCTGAAGTAGCTTTACGCTTATTAGGTTACTTTTAGAACAAATTAGAGCGAGCAGCCACGAGGTCGCTTTCCATGCAGACTCTCCCTTTCTGTCTTTTCATTCAGTCTTCCTTTCAAAAACATGCTTCCCCGGCAACAAGGGGGCGGGTTTTTCCTCTGTGGAAAATGTGATTTGCGTTGGTTGAGGCAAAACTAAGAGAAAAAAAAAGAAAAGAAAAAGAAACTGTTGACTGTCACTCGTTGTGTGCCGCGCAGGACAAGTTCTCTCCTCTAGACTGCAGCGCCATGAGTGAATTGTAAAGCTAAAGCGCCTAGATGGGCTGCGTCTCACTCGGAGCTGCACTTGTTCAGGGGTTCGTTCGGTGCTTTTACGCACATCCTGCATCCCATCGCGCGCGCGGCATCAAACGTGAACTCACCCAGAAGATGAAGTTGAACACGAACAGAAGGTATTTCACGCATTTCATTCCTCCTTCCACCTTCCCCATGTCGGATGATCGGCGTTGGAGTATCTCAGTGTATTCCAACCAGAAAGCTGCAGAAAGCCGCGCTCTGGGACAATAACAGACTACTAGCCAGTTGGGCGACAAGGAGCGCCGTCCTCTCTGTGTCTTTCTCACTCCCCTCTATACGCACGCGCACACGCACAGCCGCACAAAACACTGCAGGATCCGCTTAGAGTCTTTCCACACCGCCCCCTTTTATCATTGTAATGAGGGGGTTCGGGATACCTGACATACACTTGTGGGTTCGTCAAGTTCTCCCTCCACTCGTGTTGTGATCTATCTGTAAGCATCTGAACATGCTTCTAAACTTGCTTTCAGTTCAAAGTGGCTTCAAATTTGACCAAAATGTTATTATTTAAATTAAAGACAGTAGTTTTGTGCACACAGTAGTTTTAAATTCTGTTGGTTGTCTGAGGATCTGCTGTACAAGGAAACCGTTTGCTGACATCAGTGAAACTTCCTATTTTGACTCAACCAAAGTGAGGAAATGAGAAGATGAGTCTTTAAAGCGACAGTGTAGCTTTATATGGAGCTCAACAACCAGAAGTTGGCTGTTCATGAGGTCTTTTTGTGGTCAGAGGATGAGTTTAAATGTGAATGTTATATAGGGTTGCAGAGGTTACTCTTACACCAATAATATAGAAGTGCTGACTGATTGTAATACATATCTAAACTTTGCAGAAATATTCATTTTGATAAAGATTCTATATAAAAAAAATCAGACTGTTGTTAGTCAAGATTGTTTTCTTAAAGAAACAACCCGAAGACAATTAATGATTGAGATTGCAGGTTAGTAATAAACAAGTGAAATGATTTAACATGACATTTATGAGACATAATAATCATAATAAAAGGTTTATGCATTTTTAATTATTATTTGTAGTATGCTAGATTGCATTTTTATTTAGTCCAAATGCAAATAACTCAAATATTTTATTGAGGTTTAACTGTAAATGTATTGATTGGTGTGAGGTATTTGCATTTGGACTTTTTTCACTTTTCAGTCACACCAAGTTTTGTCTTTGGATTTGGAAATAGTTTGTTTCAAAGAACCAATCAAAGCAAAAATAACACAAAACAGAGCAAGAGACAGAAATATATATCTATTCAGAGATATATAAAAGTTTGGAATAATAACAATGATGGGAAAATATCCAAACAGCTGTAAATACAGACGTGGACAAAATTGTTGGTACCCCTCAGTTAGAGAAGGACAAACCCTCAATTCTCACTGAAATCACTCAAAACTTACAAAGTAACAATAAAAAATAACACGTGTGATGTCAATTAAAGGACGCACCTGAGTTAATCATGTCACTCTGGTCAAATAGTTTTCAATCTTTCATTGAGGTACCATCATTTTTGTCCAGGCCTGTTTCATTAGATTGTTTTTTAAAATAATCATGTTAATCAACAATTCAAAAGTGATGGCTGATTTTGATTGTTTCATTTTCAAAATAAAAAATATTTATTGTTACTTTTGTAAGTTTCAAGTGATTTCAGTGAGAATTGTGGGTTTGTCCTTCTTTAACTGAGGGGTATGAACACTTTTGTCCACCACTGTAATTCAATTAAAGCTCTCAATCATAAATAGACATATTAGTTCTTCTGCATACAGTACAGGCCAGAAGTTTGGACACACCTTTCATTTAATGTGTTTTATATATATATATATATATATATATTCATGACTATTT
>NC_050518.1:9842973-9856138 GCF_002922805.2 Oryzias melastigma | reverse complement strand
GTAATAAATAAGTGAAATGATTTAACATGACATTTATAAGACACATACTAATCCTAATAAAAGGTTTGCGCATTTTTAATAGACTTATTTAAAATATGCTAGATTGCATTTTCATATAGTCAAAATGCAAATAACTGAAATAATTTTATTCAGGTTTAGCTGTAAAGGCATTGATTGGTGTGAGGTTTTTGCATTTGGACTTTTTTTTAATGTTTTTTCAGTTTTTTTCAAGTTTCAGTCACACCAAGTTTTTTCTTTGGATTTGGAAATCGTTTATTTTGGACAACCAATCACAGCAAAAATAATACAAAACAGAGCAATAGAAATATATATTTATACAGAGATATATCAAACTTAGGAATAATAACAATGATGGGAAAATATGCAAACAGCTGTAAATAATTCAATTAATGCTCTTAATCATAAATAGACATATTAGTTCTTCCACATACAGTACAGGCCAGAAGTTTGGACACACCTTTCATTTAATGTGTGTGTGTTTTTTTTATATTCATGACTATTTACATTGTAGATTCTCACAAACACATCAAAACTATGAATTAACACATGTGGAGTTATGCGTTTAACCAAAAAAGGTGAAATAACTGAGATCATTTTCGAAATTGTAGTATCTTCAAAATCGACTCTGAATACTGATTTGCACACTTTCAGGATTCATTACCTGAATTTTTTTTTCCAGTCATCGTAAAGGAGTTTCCAGAGGACTTGTTGGTCCCTTTGCCTTCACTCCACAGTCCAGCTCACCCCAAAACATCTCAATGGGGTTCAGGTCCAGCAGACTGTGTAGGCCAGGTCATCTGCTGCTGCTCTCCATTACCATCTCCATTACAGCCTTCAGTGAGAATCTACAACCTAAATAGTCATGAAAATAAAGAAACCCATTAAATGAAAATGTCCAAACTTTTGGGGTGTACTTCATGACCAATCAAACCATTACATATTAGGTTTTATTTAAAAGCAGTTCAGTCTGATTTGTGTCAATGACCCCAGTGTATACAAGGTTCTGGTTTTTAGTTCTTCTTTTGTGGGTTTTGTCATCAAGTTTATTTATTAGATGTTTACATTTCTGCTACAAAGCCTGGTCTTCTGCATTTTGGGTTCTGCCAGCTCCCAATAATTGGTTTCTAGATCAATATAATTATTATAAACATGTTCAATAATTGACAATTTAATGCTTTTTTAAATTATTTAACCAGTTTTTTTCTGGTTTCAAATACTAAATAAAGCTATTTTTGTTTTTATTGTTTACTCCAGTCCAGTACGTTTACTGATCTACTTGAAATAGTGTAAAAGGGTTTTATTTTCTGTTGTTGGATGCACAGGAGTTGCAGTCTAAACCGGCTGCTAATGAAAAAGGAAAGAGCTGCTGGATTTCTGTCATCAGTGATGGGGAGCAGTTCCATGTGCAACATAAATATTTTCCGCACAACCGCAGTGGAGCAAACACCCAAAGAGCACTTAAGTTTTATCATTGGAAATTATACCAGACCATGGTCAGAAAACGTCCTTACACAGGAACAAAGTGCTCTGCCAAGCTAAGTGATGGGGTGGGGCGAGTGGAGGGGACAGAGAAAAAAAAACAAAAAAACAAAAAGATCAGATAGGCCAGAGAGAATGCTCACATGATGTACCGTGATTGATCACAGTGTCTTTGTGGGTTTGTGTCCTTACTCTATAATTTATTACAACTTTGTCCTATTGCTCTGAGAGCCATCAGCGGTTCTGACCACAGACAGAGAGCAGAACTGTTTTGCTTGGACGCCACCCAGAACAGTACCAAAAGAGGTCAGGCTGATAAGCCCAGAGTCCCGGCCTGTTGTTGGTGCCCCCCTGTTGCTATGTTGGTCGGAGCATGCCAGACTAGAAAAATATGTGATGTCACAACCTTCATGGGAAATGTAAATAGTTGGCTATACAATTTACAGCTCATAGTGATGACACACAGACTAAAGTGTGCGCTATAGTCAAAGCTTTGTTGTGTTTACCCTCCTATTTGTTTCTTAAATTTGTTTTATTAAAACCATAAAAAATAATAACAATAATTTTGTGAGTGGAACATGAAGAACTCATTAAAAATCATTGCAAACTTACAGCACACTGATGGTTATAGATGGAATGTTTCATCTTTGACACCACAGCACCCTCTGCTGGTCAAAGAGGGAGTTTTTTTTGTTTAAGCTCCATATGCATTCTTAGAAGAAAGTAAATATATTTATGTCTTATTTGATTCTTGGATATTTTTCTGGATAGTTAAATTAATCCATTTTCCATCATGACAAATTATATTTAAAAAAAAAAGTAGAAATGTAAACTGTGGTCAATTAGTATCCCAGCTGCTCTGGCAAAATGCAGTGGAAACACAGCATACAACAGCTTTCTGTGTCTGCCAGCGGAAGAGGTTAAATGAAGTCATGAAGAAAAAGCCTTTGATCAGACAGCCTTGGTGTCGTGTGGTTTGCTGACAGCACACCCACACGGGATCTGTGAGGCTGCAGGATCAGTGGAGGTAAGAGAGCAGCACTTTTATACAAGAGACAGGGTGAATGAGGGCAGCTTCACTCCTGCAAGAGCAAAGATGATGTGATTTACAGTATCACACGTTACCACAAGAGGGAGCGGCAGCGCCAATAAAGCTTTCTCGTCAACATGGAAAAGCAAATGTGTTGTGAAGCCTTCAGTCCATGCTTATCTGTTTCTCATGGCTGAGGAGATAAAGCCGACAGATACTGCAGGTCGCTTAAAAACTCTTTAGGCTCCAGACGTCAGTTTCTCTTTTAAATCCTATGAGTCAATCCTATTTTCAGATTATTATATGTACAGTTTTGACATGAAACAACTTGCTTATTTGTGCTGAGATAGGACTGCATTGTAGATCTGTAGCTTCACCCTTTTTAAAGCTTTTTCTGCTGAGGGCGGATAAAGGATTAAGTTTTGTGTCAAAGCAATCGGGGGATAGAACCATCAACCTGCTGCTTAGCAGACCCTCGTCTTCTTATCACTCAGATAATCATTTAAAGCACATATTTGTGACTATGTTTTGTTGTGTAAAATGTTTTTACTGTGACAGGGAAAAATAATAACTAAAAAATAAAATTCTCATAAAAAGAATTGAAGTTGTTTGTAGCATTTCTGCTTTAAGCTAAAAAATAAATAAATAGTATTTTTTTAAAGGAGCCACACCTTCATGATGGTTTTACAACATGTTTTTTGTGCTTCAGTCATCAAATGTTTATAATTCACTTGTCTGTCTAATCTTTTTTTTTTTACATTGATACAGTGTGGTTATCACCATAGATCCTGAAAGATGAAAATGCTAAGATTATGTGAAGTTTGGGGAGTAAAAAATGCATTTTATTTGCCCCGACAAACTTGATTTTACTCTAATTGTTTGACCACAACAGCATCCAAATATGATGTTGTTATGGCTTGGACTGTATTACATTTTTTCTTTTTCTTTTTTTTTTTACTTTTTTCTGTGCTTTAAGTTATTGATGTTTGTGTGCTATTGTTTTCTTGTAAACAATTGTGCTATCATTTTAAATTGAGACAAATTTTTGATGTTTTTCTTATTAATTTAAAGTGGTGATAAATTATAGTGTTATGTTATGCTTCTATAGACCCCCTAGATGCAAAAAGTAAAATGAAAAAAATAAAAAATTAAAAACAAAGAGGTCCAACTCTAACACAGAAAACAGACACACACACACACACAAACTAAATACAAATAAAAAACAAAGAACAAAACTTAATACAACCACAATTGTAACTGATGAGTGATGTGATAAAATAACAGATTTTTTTTCTTAACTCCATCCGTGGATTAAACACAGGAAACGTCGCAGCATTTCTTAGTTACGTTCTTTTTAAACTCAAACTGAATTTATAATCTCTACGTGTCTTTTGTCCAGCAGGCAGTGAATTGAATGTTTTCAATCAGGAAAAATGTCAATGTTTCAAATAAAAAAAAGTTCAGACTATTTGAAATCCTGAAATTAGACTTACATTTTTTCATCTTTTTAAACATTTTATTTAAACTGGGGAACAAAAGCATAGAATAAAATACAAACAAAGGGAGAAATTAGCTTTTTGTCTTTTGATTTCTCAAGTCATCTAAATCCAATGTGATATTCAAAAGTGATAAGAACAGGCCTGCTTAAGAAGTACGTTTTAAATGTTAGCATTTCCATTAAAGTTTAGATTCAATTATTTAGGTTTTGAATAAAACCAACTCTTTTTCCTCCCCAGCTTGTCTGTCATATTTCCTCTTAGTATCTAGGATTTTTTTAAGCTAATCCCCTAAAACATGCTTGTTAGAGTGTTTTTTCCCCCCTACTGATAGCAGGAGAGTCAGCAGACGGTCATTTGAGTCTGAGCGGCGCTGCACTGGACTGGTAACCTGTTCACAGAACCGCCTGCTACCTGATGACAGCTGGGATCTATTGGGTTCCAGCTTTTCCCCCCTTTTTTCTTTCATCTCCAAATGTTCCCTTCCACTCCCCTTCTTTCATCCCTTTTTTCCACTTCTCTACTCTCCATCTGTTGTTTCTCTACTTCATTCCCTCACCCACACCTGCACCCATACTCCTTTATAAACACCTTTTTCTCATCTTCCTACTTCTCTGTGCTCCAATTTTTTTGCTTTCTTCTCACTTTGAAATCTTTTTTTGTTTTTACTTATTTTTCACTCAATTTTTAGAACAGGTGTGAAAAAATATAAGAGCTTTATTCTCTTTTTGTTCCTGCTTAACTTTACTTGTCCTTTATCACACAATAATCTCCCATCTGCATCCCGTTTCTCCACAACCCCGATTCTGACTTTCACCTTTCAACAACATAACTCAATTGAAGTGTACATAGTTTCTATTTAGATATTTTCTAGCCAAACACAAACATTTCCAGGTTTTAACTATGTTTTTTTTAATAAAGGGCACAATTCCGATGTAACAAGATGAGCCAGAACCAGTGAGAGAAAATACACCCTCATAAAATGCTATGTTTTAATATCTGGCAAATTATACAATCAATAAACAAATAAACAACAGCACAAAGGTGTGAACTGACTGCAATAGTCTTCCTTATTTGATAGAAACATGGCAAATAAAGAAGCAGTGTGTGAAATACGCTCAGTTTTATTGGTTTTAACACACTTGAAGTCAATCACAAACGTATTGTTTTTTATGAGACTGTTAGTGTGAAACGTTCCACTGATCTGCAGCGGTGATGCAGCTCTGTCAAGTATGATGCAGTTTTGCCTAAAACACGAACGTCTGTTTTTAAATCATTTTTAAAGATTAGTCAGAAATTAACTGATGTACGAGCTTAGACTAAAATCAAATTCAAATTGGGGTACAAATGTATAATTTTGGTGAATGATTAGTATTTAAAAATGTTTTAAATGCTTTCCAACCAACCCAAATGTCATTATTCTTTTAATTACCAGAATTTTGACCTTTTATCTTATCTTAATGCACTACCACTTTGTGATTTTTGAAATGTTTTTCAATTTGAAAAAAAAAAAGTATTAATTTAAGTAAAAGTATTTTTGTTCATAACATCATCATTTGTTAATTTATTTTCTTAGTCATCTTTCTCTAGGCTCTAGTCACTTTAAACATATTTGGTGCAACTTTTAACCACACTACATAATTACGACCCTTAGTGCGATTCCCTTTTGTTCCTCTCTCTGTAAGATTTTGTGAATATACCATACATTTGTCTTTTTGAACTGTACTTGTCTTCCCCATTGCAGGTCTAATAAAGACTCATCCCGATATACTAAAGTATTAAAATGTTGTCATTTTTTTTTCAAAATGCTTCATTTACCTTAAATGAACACATGATTTGAGTTGAAATCCAGTTTTAAGTGATTTTTCATCGTTAATGATGGACAGAGAAACAGTCACGAAAATGAAAAAATAAATAGGGAATTGTGGGAAAAATGACTAATCCCTTGTTTCGACTGGACCAGACCAGTACTGTCAGAGTTTCCATTACAAAATGAGCCCGTTAAGCAGCAGGACCGACTCATACCATTTTTGGTCCCCCGTTGGTTGTAGGTCCGGACCATTCTAAATCGGTCAGGAGAGGAACAGTCCGGTCCAGATTTCTCAGTGGAAACGAAACATAACTGAACCTAATTCGGATTAGAAGCTAAAACAATCAGTAAAGAAATTTCTTGATTCTTTAACTTAAAAAAACTTAAATGGACACAAAAACCAGGCAAGTACTGAGGTGTTTAATAAATAACAGCATTAACAACACAACAAAGACATCAACAATAAAGCTTGAATTCATTTTCATAAACATACTGTAAATATTTTCATATTAGACTGTATAAACCATAAATATGACATGCAGTCCTCATAACTTAAAAACAACCAGGACTTTTTGACTGAGGTAGGGCTGGGGGGGGATGACTGAAGGTGTTGGGTGTGCATGTAGGTGTGCTTGATAAAGGAGTGTGTGGACAGTAAGGACTACAGTATTGGCAATGAAATGGCTGTTGTGTGAAGTGTGTGTGATTGGTTCAGAGTTCAGTGGTCAAAAGTCCTTCCCAGTCAGGGCTTCTTACTTTTATTCCAATTCTTCCGACTGAGGACACACACGCACGCCGCATTGATGCGGATGTAGCGCCATGCTGTCCGCCCCTCATACGTGGTCAGGGCACTTACAAATATATGTGTGTTGGTGCAGTAGGAGTTCCAGTGGCGACTGTCAATGCCAAGGCAGTCGGAGTTGTCTGTTTTGGAGACTTGTTTGCCACTCCGGCCCCCAGCGCGGCCCCCGGGACGCCCCCCACTTGCAGCCCTGGAGTCTCTGTGCGTGGGAGACGCACACGTGGTCTGGTAGAAAAACTGCTTCTTCACTACGTTGTTGATTGTAACGTTGGGTAGGACTGTCACTTCCTTCCCTGTAAGGTCTGTGGCTTTTGTCAGATTCCCCACCCAGATATTTTTGCTCTCACATACTGAGAACTCCCCCCGGTGCTTGGTCTGAAACTCTGCCCTGCGTTTGACCCTGACGCCCCTCGTGCCGTCAATGTCATAGCCCTCATCGTCCAGGGCGTCGTGCGATGGAGGCACCTCGCTGAAGACCACACGGGGCGAGGGGCGGTAGCGTTTCTTTGAGAAGATCTTGGGGTCCACCACCGGGCTGAAGGGGTCCGGGGAGCTGATGACGGGGCTGGCATCCTGTGCGTGTGCAGCCGCTCGGTGGGGCTTCTTGGTCTTGTGGTGGCTGGTCCTGTGACGGTGCTGTGAATAGCGCTCCTCTGAAAGTTGGTCCTTCACTGCTCTCTCCAAGTGTTCCGCTCTGCGATTGGCTGCCCTCTGCTGTCCTGTTTTGTGGTTGGATGCCCTGGTGGTTCGGTCCAATCCATCTCCCATGTTCAATACAGCCTGAACGCCAATCAGGAGGAGCAGGACCAGTGGTGACGACCTCATGGGCACACGTCCTAAACAGCAAAGACAAGAAAAATTGTCATGTTTTCCACTTTAAGTTGCACTAGTACAATTATTTCAGATTTTAGAAACCTTTTTCGGCTTGTTTTTCAGATATTCCTGCCATACCTGCTGCTGATTACCTGAATCAAGTGAGCTTTACCAAAAAGAAATAGCAAGATCAGGAAGGATGGGAAAGAAGCAAGAGGCAATCACTGGACAGTTCAACCCCTCCCCCTTAATGTTCCAAACAGGAAGTACCCGTTGGTTCTAAGAAGGTCAAAATCCCACAGTCTTCTTTTGTGAAATAGACACTTATTTCTCAGACATTCTGTCAGATTAACCATTCTTGCTCTGATACTTTCTTCTTAACATCTTCTTTCTAATCCCAAATTTTTTCAAAGATATTTTTTCTTTATTGCAAGTTATTCGAGTTATAAGCTGACCAATCAGATGTCTCAGTAAAAGCATGTGGTGCCCACTGGCCACACCCCCAAAGTTTGATTGACAGTTAGATAGTTCCTCTAAAAATCTGACTCAGACCAATCACTGTCGACAGGTTTCAAAATGGCGGCTGACAAACAGGAAGCTGTGGTGACGGCTTTGGCCTGATTTTGCGAGGGCGGTAGGTAAGGCATTTTCTATGGGTGACGTCAACACTTTGTTTTGTCCAGTGAAATAATATATGTCTATGATTTGGACAGCTATTAAATATCTGATTATTTTTGATTAATAACCTTTGGGAAATTACCTTTTATTTAATTTAATTGGAAAAAGTAACCTGTAAGTTTGTTGCCTTTTTACCCCTAGTAGTACTTTCTGTGTCATGAGACACTTTAGTTGCCAGATAAAAGATTCAGTTTTAATGATGGGATGCAGAAATGCAAGTAGACTAATTATTATTTTTATTAACAAGCTGGTTAAGCTGATAACCCACTAAAAACCTAAAAACATAATTCTGAAAGGCGCTATTATGTGATGCAAAATACAAACATTTGAATGATTTGGGAAAATAATACTAATGAATAATTTTCTCATCATCAAATAATTTTACACAATCACTGAAATGTAATCTATACATCGGGATCATTGTGTTATCACAAAGACACAAAGTAACAAAGCTTAATATATACAGATAGTCTTGTTTGTGTCCAGATTTAATCCAATGCTATAAAAATTATCTTAAAAGTCAAACGTTTATTTCAAACTTGGGATTTTAGCTTTTTTCTACCATAACCTTACAAAAATCTTTAAAAAAGATGGCACAATTTCCTAAATTACCAAGTCAATGATATAAAAAACCTGCATCTGTGTAAGATAGCAATACTTCATATTCATACTACAGATGAATATGAGGAGATACTACCCATCAGTGTGTAGTATTAAGCTGCAGCGTACCATCAAAGTCCAGCACATCACAGCCTTGATGTGGATATATTCATATATTATAAAATGTTCATGAAACTGTATGTATTTATTCGAAGAGGCTGAACATCTGTGAAATAGTCCTTAGCTGAGGATATGAGAAGTTGTTTTTGTTTATGGCTCCGTTGAGTAGCAAATGTTTTCTTCATTTTCAGCGCTGCAGCAACATCTGTGTTTGTGTCTTGCCTGGTGCGCTACAGCAGAGGCTGTTTCAAGGCTATGCACCTTTGGAATGTGTCCTGTTGAAGTGTGAGCCCCCCCGCGGACTCTACAGCCAGACTCCAGTGCAGGGCAGGCCCCTCGTGCCTGCCATCTGGACCCCCTGAACCACGGCTCTGCGAAAACACACACATGCAGACTAAGTACAATTTCTGACAAATGTTTTCAGTTTATTCAGAATCTCAACTTCAAAATAAAGTACATCTTATGTTACATCGACAAAAAAAAAACTTGCTGGAATGCAAACATTTTATTAACTATTTTTGTAGATTTTTATGCAATATATTATATTTTATAATTTTCCTGTATTATTTAATATGTATTGCTATTATTGTCTTTTATTTTAACTTTAAAGAAGCACTTTGTGAGTCCCCTCTAACTTCTGTATAAATAAAGATTTACTTACTTACTTCCTTAATATACGCATACATGATTAACAGAAACATTACGTGGCATCCATTATAAAAATATATTTACCTCTATGATACTCTATGATTTTGATTTTCCATTCAAAATTTTATATTAATACTCAATTGAACTTTGATATTTTTGATAATTATGAAGTAGATTTTAAACCTGATACCAGGACGTGTGCTCACATCTACACAGACTGTCACATATTTTTTCAGGAATATTCATGTGTTCATGTAAAGTTGTTTTAGTTAAAGGAACTCAACCTCATGTGGATATGAATGCACACTTCCTTCCATGGAAACCCTCAAAAAACAATAGAATTTATCTGAAATTTACATTTTTATCTCTTTGCTTTATGTTCTAGTAATTTACCTAGTCTATAAATGTTTAATGTCTCAGTTTTGTAGATTTTCACTGAGTGATTTAGAGAAGTTAACATAGTCTTAATGACATATAATGAAACATCACCATTTAAAATCTAACTTTTTTTGGTAAAACATTTTTTTCCAACTCACTTCAGGAGTGTAACAACTTATAACCACTAGAGGTCAGTGTTGTGGTTTTCCCTGTAAACAAGTATGCAGGAACACAGTCAAGCAGCTGACACACATCAAAATCTCTTTGACACTGTTCCCTTCAGAAATATCAACCCAACGGCAATAAAAAAAAAATGTAGCAACTTAAATTTATGTTCAGGTATTTTCCCACAAGCTAAGAAGCTTCAAGGCTATGTTTTTCCCAGCATTCCACAGGTTTTGGCTTGGATTTTCCAAAACATAAAAAATATATACAGTATATGTATATATATCCAGAGAAGCTTTTGCGAGTGCATGCTTTTCTTTTTAGAAATGTTGATTTTAAAAACACAAGATTTGCAGCAAATCAGTAATTTCCTCTTAAAAGATAGATTCTAATGTTATTGATGTAAAAAACAAATGTCTTTAAACTTCAGCAAACACCCACTAAATGCATCCATCCACTCTCCAGCACATGTGGAGATGGTCTGAACAAGCAGCAGATCCATGGGCAGATCAGTATTTACATGCTGCAGAGTGAGCCTGGAGGATCCAAATCTTAAAATATGTGGCTTTTGTTTAATACAAGAGGAGCCAGCGTAAACAGTGCAGTGCAGAGCACAGGGGTCACAACCGTAGAGTGGTTTTGCTCGCACAAATGGCGTGGAGGATTACTTCAGCGCTGAATCAGAACCTGGCTGTCGCACAAATGTATAGCCATGAACCCAAAATGCATTTAGATTTGGACAACAGATTTATTGTTAGCTTGATTAAACATTGTAATTTGCTTGATAAAAGCCAGAAAAACATCGATATAAACCATATGAGAGATTGTTATTTGCAGATTTCTTTAAAATTACTGTTGGAAGATTAAAAATAAAAACATCACTTCTATAGATGCTAATAAAATGAATGTTTTTGGTGCATCTTTTGCATAAAATAAATGAAAATATCAAAAGCACATATGAAGGATATATTAAATAACAGGAAAGTCAGCTGGAGCTTTGTGTAGCATAAGAAGACAGAGGTAATCTTAAACAAACGGTAGAAATGAAAAGCTTTTGGATGAACAAAAACGTCATAAAACAAAACCAAATCTCGTCATGGTTCACTTTGAAATGAAGGATTTTTTGAGGATTACTGTAAACTAACAGAGGCTCTTTTTGACAATAGGTTAGCAGCCCAGCTGTGCCAATTACTGTAGCTGTCGTTTTAAAAGACGATTAAAAAAAGCGAAATGAAAAGAAGACATTCATCACCCAGCTGTGATCGAGCAGAGCAGTTGTTAGGCAGCACGAGAGGTAAACACTTCAGACAGAAAGGAAGAAGCCAAGGGCGTTGGAGCCCCGCCACACTCTTACTGGTACTGACGATACTGTGTTAACCAATTGTGGGTTTTTATGTGGTGTGCTTTAAAGCCATTCCACTGTATGTGGTTTGCATACAATGAAAGCAACACCAGTGCTGCCTGTCATCCGGCTGAGGTTGGTTTACAGTTAGCAGGGGTTTCTTCCTATCAGCGGGACACATTAGTCATTAGTTACAAGTCCTTGTCAAAAGACGAGCCGGAGTGGCGTGTCAACGGTTCGCTCAAACAAACACGCATCTCTTAGAGTGATGAAAAGTGAATTAGATTATGAGGGGGTGAGAAAGAGACACTGACAGCAGGAGGGAGAAAGGAGACGGAGAGAGCGTGATGCAGAGGGAAAAAGAGGGAAAGATAAACAGTTTTTCTGTGTCTCTCATCAGCTCTGTCTAGTGCAGTTCCTCCTGCTGTCAACCACTGGAAATAATTTTCGAGCTGCAAAGACCGCAAGGTCAGCTTGCTTCCATTTACTTATACGAGTACTTCAGCAAAAGCTTTCCTCTCCTTTAATATAAAAAAACATCATTAGAAATCATAACCACATCAGAATTCTGGCTTTCACTTTTTATGGCAGTGATATCCAGCTTTTTATTCACAACTGGAATCAGAGCTTCTCATCTGCAGCACTGCCAGCAATACTTTGAAAGTCTTGCCACGTCAAACGAAGGCAACAGCCAACGCACTGTTGTGAATTAAGCTTCTGGCATGTGAAATGATGTCATGCAACGTCTTGAAAGCCCTGTAAAGTCGATTTCTCTAAAATGTTTTCTTGAGAGGTTTTCACTTCGCAGACTCCTCCTGGAAAACATGTTAAAACTCATACGTGGAATGTAAAGCAGAGGTCAAGGAGTTAGAAAAAACCCCAAAAACTCAAACTATGAATCCTCACCTGAAATGTCAAAACTATATGTCCGTTTTTGTTTTTTTTTTTAAATCTGTTAAAATGAGCCCTTCCTGTACTGCAGAACAACAACATGCAGGTGACCTCCATGACCATTGATGTAAAAGACACTCAATGAGTAACAGTAAAATCCCTGTCAGGTGGAAACATGATGAAAAAAGGCATTATTGAATCCTGTAAATAGTAGATTTTATTTCATTTCTTAACTATCTGGCGTTAAAATATCCATTACTATAGCATTTTTTAATGCCATCTTTATTTAAAGTTTCCACTTAATTATTCTGTATTAATCTGTGTTTTGTTTGGTCTCGTCGATTTCTTCTTCAGTTTCAGCTGATCTAGGCTTGAAATTGTCACGCTATTTACAGTATTTTGTACTTTTTTAAGTTGCTAATTTTGCTAATTCTTGTGCTTTTTTATGACACAAATTACATATAATATGCAACGGATTACAGTTGCATCATTCTGCTTTCATTCTATGCATTAGAGAGCTTCTCCACTTATCTAAACATAAATAGATCTTGAGTAAGAGAATATATGACTATTAGAAATCATAATTTTACACTTTAATACAGAAAATCGAAAAATTAATTATGTTTTACTTAAAAAAATCAATATATTTTGCTAAATTACAAAATAGAACATTTTAGATTGTTTGATATTTTTTAAAAAAACAAGCCAAATAATTTTAAGAGATCATAATACCTTAATATTTTCTTTTTTCTAAAAATTATTGCAAATTTACAGTTAACTGAGCATAGCATTGAGTGTGTTTACTCAATTAATTTGACCTGGCTCATGAGTCTATGTATTTGTTTTACATACCCTAAAGAAGACAAATTCATTTTTTGACAAAGTTTTGCAA
>NC_050518.1:9842092-9842883 GCF_002922805.2 Oryzias melastigma | reverse complement strand
AATTTGGAAAAATTCATTTTTGTTGAATTTTAAAATTCAATTTTTTGTTTACGTCACTGAGCCGTTTTGTACTTTGTGCAAAATAAACACAGAATTTAATTATTAAAAAGAATAATAATAAATACATTTATTTGAAAAAAATTGATGCAAAAAATTATTATTAAGCCAAGAATTAAGCCAAGTGAAGCAGTTTTTTTTAAGGAAAACAAGGCATTATTTTGAAATACTAAATGTTACTTTCCTAGTAGCCTATGAACCCGTTTCACGTCACAAGTCCGTTCTAAAAGCAACCACATCTGGATTACAAGTGTGCTGTCATGCAGTCACAGGTCTACAATCAACTGCTTAAAAAACGAGTGCACTGTAACATACTGTACCAGTTTGGACACACCTGCTCATTCAAAATGAATAGGTAGCTGTCCCCCCCCCCCAAAAAAAATCCTAAACATATCCCTCCATTTTAATGTTTTTTTTAGACTTTTGAGTTATGGCCTTGAATCTGTCATTTTGGTTGACTGAACATTTGTGCCTGCAACCAACAGGAACTCTAAAAAAGTAGAAGAATCCAACAGCTGTTTTTAAATGTAAGTTCTGTATTATTAGGACGCTTTTACACGACTATCTATCAATGGAAATCTTGAAGGTGTTGCAGCTGAAATAGAGGTTCATCTGAATATTTTCATTTTTGCCTGTTAAAATTAGCTCCAGTACAGAAACTTGAGAGCATTTTTTGCACAGAACGTACAAATACTTCACAAAATGCAAAGCAATGTGCTGGAACAGATGATTGG
>NC_050518.1:9834593-9841950 GCF_002922805.2 Oryzias melastigma | reverse complement strand
TTTTCTTATGAAAATCCTGATGCGGCCCGGCCTCAACTAGATTCTGCCTCCAGCGGCCCCCGGCTGATTTGAGCTTGAGACCCCTGATTTAAACAAAAACAAGCCAAATAATTTTAAGAGATCATAATACCTTAATATTTTCTTTTTTCTAAAAATTATTGCAAATTTACAGTTAACTAAGCATAGCATTGAGTGTGTTTACTCAATTAATTTGACCTGCTTTATGAGTCTATGTATTTGTTTTACATACCCTAAAGAAGACAAATTCATTTTTTGACAAAGTTTTGCAAATGTTTCTATGTTCACCTATTTTTTTTTGATAGCACAAATATAATAATATAATATAATAATATAAACTTAATTATTTCGGATCATGACTCTTTGAATTTGGAAAATTTCATTTTTATTGAAGTTGAAAATTCAATTTTTTGTTTCTGTCACTGAGCCGTTCCTACTTTGTGCAAAACAAACACAGAATTCAATTATTAAAAATAATAATAATAAATACATTTATTTGAAAAAAATTGAAAAAATTATTATTAAGCCAAGAATTAAGCCAAGTGAAGCAGTTTTTTTTAAGGAAAACAAGGCATTATTTTGAAATACTAAATGTCACTTTCCTAGTAGCCTATGAACCCGTTTCACGTCACAAGTCTGTTCTTAAAGGAACCACATCTGGATTACAAGTGTGCTGTCATGCAGTCACAGGTCTACAATCAACTGCTTAAAAAACGAGTGCACTGTAACAAACTGTACCAGTTTGGACACACCTGCTCATTCAAAATGAATAGGTAGCTGTTCCCCCCCCAAAAAAAATCCTAAACATATCCCTTCATTTTAATGATTTTTTAGACTTTTGAGTTATGACCTTGAATCTGTCATTTTGGTTGACTGAACATTTGTGCCTGCAACCAGCAGGAACTCTAAAAAAGTAGAAGAATCCAACAGCTGTTTTTAAATGTAAGTTCTGTATTATTAGGACGCTTTTACACGACTACCTATCAATGGAAATCTTGAAGGTGTTGCAGCTGAAATAGAGGTTCATCTGAATATTTTCATTTTTGCCTGTTAAAATTAGGTCCAGTACAGAAACTTGAGAGCATTTTTTGCACAGAACGTACAAATACTTCACAAAATGCAAAGCAATGTGCTGGAACAGATGATTGGATTCTGGGAAGGAGTGAGGGGTTTCAGGTATTTATAAAAGGTAGAATTTTCATAGATTGACAAGAGAATCCTCAACAACTGACTTGCCTTTTTTTGGTATTTTATTTTCTGAAATCTGTGTCTTTCAGATCAATAATTTACAATTCTGTTGATCAATTGGGCACACAAAAAGAATCCTTTACAGTCACCGTTTTTAAATTTGATTTACAACGATGTTTTATTTTGGAAAACTACCAGATTGTCTCCACCACATCGGCCTATGACTCACTCGTGATGCACGTCAACATGATTGTCTCAGCCACATAGCATAGCTACATGCACTGCCTTTCTAAAAGGGTTGCTGTGACTGATAATACACATTACTTTCCTGCTAAACTGAGACCACAGGATAGTAAGCTGGACAGAAAACAAACGTCATTGGAAAGTTTCTATGATCCAGTGAGGAGACAGAAGAAGGTGAGGTAACAAGCTTCTCATCAGCCTAAAAGAATTTTGGATGCAGTAACTTAAAAAAAAAAAAAAAAATCAATGACTGGTCAGAGGGGGGCACAAAGGCTTCTAAAATTTGACAGAAATGTTGGACCAATAACAGATTTGTGGCGTCGTTTGGTAATTCACCTCGTAAAAGAAAGAAATAACACGAGATCTGGAAGAAAACATGCTTTACTTTTGATTAAAAATGCTTTATAACACTTAGGAGATTTTGTGGTTTTTGTTTTCTTTTTGGTGCCATTTTCACCAATGGGTTAACATCCCTCAGAGAAAAACTCAAACTCTGTTGGAATAATCGTAAAATGATTCTGAGCCTACACGAATATCGGAAAAACAACAAAACTTCAAACACTACATGAATGCAGAATAGCGCCTGAACAAAAGTCAGTTTATTTCTAGAGCACCATCTATGAGGAGAAACCTGAACTACAGGGAAAATAAGACATTTACTGAGGTATTTAAAATAATTTAATCCAGTTTGGCGCCAGATTAGATGGTTTAATAGGTGGTATATGGCCCCCGGATGGCAGTATGCCCTCCCCTGGTTTATACTAAAGATATGTTTGTCAAACTTTTAATAATCTTAGAGCTGTCATAAACAGGATTCATGACAAACTTTTGAAGGCCCTTCACGTTTTATATCACATTTACAGCTCAGTGTACTGCAGAGTCAAATGTACCATGGAAAAAAAACACGGTTTGTGACATAAACGTTTAGCTTGATTTCATCATCACTTATTATGAAATAACTAACAGGCCTGTCGGGAGCATCTCAAAGAAGCATGGTGCGTACCACATCCTCTTGATTTTGTGTTTCAAGTCTTTACAGGTCCTGATCTTTCCGTCTGTCTTTCACTTATGTCACTGGCTGTTTTTGCCTTCTGGAGTCGTACCTGCTGCTCCAAGTTCAGTTTGTAAACTGGGAGCAGATTTTAGAACCAGTACATTCATGCAAATGGGTTAGTCCACCATATATTTGTACATGATGACCATTAAAGCTGTATTTAATGATTAAATACAGCAATCGATGCTTCCTCAAGATTATGTTTTGTGCCTTTTTTCCTCATAATGGTTGTAGTTTGACTTCCAAGAAATATCTGCCCTAGAACTGGAATGACAGTTAGGCTTGTGTCTGCTTGTGTTGTTAACTTTAAAGCAAATAGCTTCCACGTCAAGAGAGAACAAGTGTTCAAGTGCAGTTTTTTTTTTTTTTAGCAAAAATACCTCCTGATGAATAAGTGAAATTATAGGAGACAGTAGAAGAGCTAAAAGTTCCGTCTATCCACTGAAAGCAACAAGATCTTTTTGCCCTGAAAACTGACACAGTTTTAGGAAGCATTGAAATTCCCTGTAGCCTTCAAGGCTGTAAACTATTACAATTTGCTCTTCAAGTGACAATGTGGACTCGCTATAACCTAAAATCATGTGTCACATTTTCATGTTTTACATTACATCTGGTTAAACTATGAATCAACACAAGTAGACAACTTACGTGTCAAGATTTGTCAGGCGTGAAATGATTCAAAAAGTGAGGCTTACATTATTTTCAGTAAAGAAAAAAAACATTCTTATGATGGTTGTGTAAGAACTTAAATATTAACAACATTTTAGTTGGTTTTTACTGTGAGACAAATTGCAATTAAATAAATGTTGATGGGTTGCTTCAAATGGGGCTGATTCCAGTAAGAAAACTGTTTCTTTGTGTAAACTGTATTTCCGTGAATGGTCATTTTCCCTCTTGGAATGCAAAAGAGATGACTTATTGTATTATATTTTAGGACAATAAATAAATAAATTTACAATCACCAAGCATAGATTCAGGCATCAAATGTTTAACCTTCCGTCTGGAAAGTAATTTAAAAAAATAAAACAGGAAGTAGAGTCCAATCCATCATTGAGCTTCGATGATAAGCTTGACCTGTTAGATATATCAGGACCACCTGTGTAAACTAATAAAAGAGACAAACGGAGCATCGTTTCTTATTTGGGACAAAAAACAAACTTCCGACCTAAAGGCGTCTTATTTAGCAGCTACGTAAAGTCTCGGCTGCACAGTTGGGTCAACCAAAGGCACTTTCCCCTTTCTTCCTCTCTATAATTGGACCCAGCTTCAGTCAACCCACTCTCTCCCTGCTGTGTACCAGTGGATGTGGGGGTGGTGGGAGGGCCGCAGTCCTCCAGGCATTGAAGACAGGATGAACAAAATGATTAACATGTTTTCCAGACCCCTAGTTTTTATGACCTTGACATTCAACAATCTTCTCATGACAAGTGGTTAATCTTTTGGCATGGCCCTAATAACTCCCTCCTCTTCCTGGTGAGAATCGAAAATCCCACAGCAGGGAAGAAAGAGGAGGAAGGGGCCAGATGCAAGAACGCCCGCCTGGCAACGCACAGGGATGACGACAGAAGGATTGAGAGGAGGGAATCAGACGTCAAGGGATGGAAAGACATAATGGGTTTTGGATGGTGGGATACTGATGGATAATGGGAGGATGTATTAAAAAAAAAGAAAAGATAACAGAACAACACAGTCGATGGACTTATCTCAAACACCATATTAAGAAGAAAAACTGTTAACCAAAACCTTCAAGTACTCAAAAAACCAGTCAAATTATCCCGGACAAGCCCCCAATTAATGTTATGCTCCTCTACACCCATATAGACACTGAAAAGAGCGTAATACACAAAACACAGGATAAAAAGAAAGAAACAAAACTGAAAATGGTCACAGCCATAACAAAAATTGTTCAATTGATTGAACTGAATCAAGAAAATGTATTAATACATGTTAAACCAATTGAAAGATATCTTAAAAATGATAGTTGTGGATCGTTTTCCTAGTGCAGCTGTAATAGTTTTTTACAGACACCAATCCTCTTGTGAAAATATCTGTCTGCATGTTATGCAATCTAAATTAAAAACAGACAATCCATGAAATAAATACGAGAAGCATTTCGGATACAGATTCCTCCCTAATTTGACTCATTAAACGCCCCCGCTTCCCTCATGCTGAGCCCAACTTGACTTGTTTAACAACATGACTGTGCTTTTAAAGCATTTCACAGCTCCTGGCGTATGCATTTTTTTGTGTGGTACGTCACGCAAAATAGGCGCAGGAGTTCCCACACGTTAAATCTGCGTGTGGCGTTCTAAACAAAACAGCAGAGGCGTAATAAACAGAGAGATGCCCACCGGAAATATTTGCCTAAATTAGCATAAACGTAGGCAGAAAAAGGCAGATGTTATGTTTTCCGTGACGTCATACCTAAGCTGTTGCTATTTGATGCCACAAGCAAGGGTGTTGGTACGTTGACGTAAATTAGTCATTGGAATGGATGTTAGGATTGTTTTTCTGCTTAGCAACCACAAAAATTCTCTTTCTTTAGAATTTATTCCTATAGAGCAAAACTCCACTGTATACACGGTTATTGTAAAAGTCCTGAAAAGTAAAAAAAAAATGTGCAAAACCTCAGATTTTGATGGATATATTCACTACAAAATATATAAATGAAAGAAAAGTTCAAATTGCAGCACTTTAGTTTTTAAATAGGAAGTTCTTTTGAAAAAAAAGGCACAAAAACTTGCTCATTATATGACAAAATGGTGCATACTTTTTATGAAAAGTTGTGCTTTTTTTAGGGTAAATAAATTACAATTTTCTTTTAAACATATTCACAAAGAGCTAACAAAAATAAAACAAAAAGTTGCAGCAACTCATGGTTTTGAAAGCATAAACTAAATGACTAATGCATTTTTTTTAACTGAAAGCATCCTCAGATTAATACTTAAGTTCTGTCTTTCCTTTTTATTTTACTTGTAAAGATGCAATCATAATGAAAGCATCAACTAGAGTTTGCATCTCTTAATTTAAAAAAAAAATGTCCAAATGCTAAATTTATGACAAGAATTTTGCCTCTCTAGTTGAGTCTAGTTGGAAATTACATGTATAAGCTGAAACAAAAGTTATTTTAGAATGTAAATGTGCTGCCTGGCTTTGTTTCTGAAGTGAAACTGAGAGCTGAAGGTTTGAATCCACCGTTGGTCATTTTAAAAAGACTAAGAATGGGACCTCAGCATAAAGGGTTGGATTGAGGACTTAAAACCACTCTATGGTCTTTGAGCGTGACTGCAGCTCACTGCTCCCTGAGGGGATGGGTCAAATGTGGAAAAACTGTTTCCACACATGAGACTTTAACTTTAATCTGTCTTCCTGAGATAATTCTGCACATTGTGATAGGACATAACTCTCCAAAAATCTTTGTATTATTTCCTAACTGAAGTGGTAAAACTGACAACAAAAGGGGGGATTTCACCTTAAAAATGTGGTTCTGTGTTTAAATTGTATACTTTTTTTCTTGTATCTACACATTGTATGTAATGTTGAGACCCAACTTTTTTTGTCACCAACAACCCCCCCATTGTAAATCACCTACACCCATCTATACTAAGACAGAGCGTGCTTTTCGTGTCCCAGTCAACCTTGAACTGTATGTGTGTACTCCGCTGTCTGTCTGATGTTGTTTGAGTCGTACTGAAACTGAATTTTGTGTGTCTGCTAAAGCTGTGCAAATGACAAATAAAAGGCAATTTGAGTGTGAGCCGCTTTCCTGCATTTCAGTCTCCGGGTCAGACTCTTATTCCGCCCTGTAAGAGATTGGCGATTTGTTCATTTGTTGCTGAGGTTTGCGTCCCCAAGTTGCTCCACAGACCTCATGGTTGTGTAAACTCAAAACATCCTTTCTGCTTTTTTTTTTTTTTACCTTATTTCCACTTACAGATATTCAAATATTTTCATTTTTTAGGGTTCTGCAAAGAAAAATGGTTTACCACCTTAAAGTAGATTACACCTAAATTTTTGTTTCTTTTTTAATCATAAAAAATGATACAATGAGTAAGTTGTACCTTCTATTTCTTTTAAAATCTGTTCTTAGTCTGAAGACTGTTGAAAAAAAATACGTTTTATGTTTTGATTAATGACAGTCTCTCACACAGCTTACTAAAGACACGGCCTGCCATTTTCTACTCTGTGTGGTCTCCACATCACTCCATCATCAATCTCTCTGTCTGTGCTTCTGTGCCTCTTCAACACCCAATCGTCTCCCCCCAACATAACACACACACACAAATATACCCCCCATCCCCACTCCCCCTCCTACGGCTGATGTCAACCACCTGTCTGTGTGGGACCTCCCAAGCCCATCCTCTGTCTGTTAGCAGCATGCCATGTTAAGTGTGTGAACAGAGCTACGGTGAAAGAGATAAAGTGGCTACTTTCCAGTGCTGCTCCATATGTTTTTATGTCTGAAGGTGACCTGCTGTGAGAGTTCACTCAAAGTTACATTTACTGCTGTAAAAACGGAGGAATCTTTTATTTATTTATTTTTTTACTCAAGAGTTCCCCAAATATAAGATTGGCCCTAAACGTAATCTTGATAGAAATGTCAGTTTGAAGGGAGAGGTGAATAAAAAGATGCTTTTAGTGTGACGTTTTCTGAATTTGTAGCTCTGGAGAATTTAGTCAGCAGCTTATCCTTTAGCATTCTGAGCATTCCCCTTTTTATGTAAGTGGAATCACTGCTAACCTTGAGCCTGGGGCTTATGGACATGTTTGATGGGTATCCAACACAAACAAACCTATACATACATGTACTTACATACACACACGTATACAAACCACATTCCTCAGGTAGTAGGA
>NC_050518.1:9801544-9834565 GCF_002922805.2 Oryzias melastigma | reverse complement strand
TTTTTTACTTTGTACTCCTTTTATCTTCTACTTTATATGGATCAAACGTGTTAAAACTGACATTTTTGGAGCCAATAAGAAATTTAACAAGCAAATCCAAAACTGACACTTTAATATTAGTAAATTACTTAGTTAATACAAAAGAAAATCAGCTTTTCATGTCCAGACAGGCTGCGTTTAACTACTATTTAGTACAAAGGGCAAAAAAGTGAGATCAAGACAGTGTCATCAAAAAAGTCCAAATGTAGACACAGACAGACAGACAAAATGACTGGTAGCGAAACAATTCAAAACAGCAGATGTGCACTAAGTCAACAGATTAGGATCGCTATACTGTTTTTCTTGCAGTAAGAAAGGCCTCAGCAATTGGATGATTTATCAGCTACTGCGTTCGTCTTGCGTGCATTTGCTTGAAAAGATAGAGGAGCCATAGCTGAGAGTCACAGAAGCATTTAATGCAGAATGAGCAGGCATGTCTACACATTCGTCACTTTAGAAAGTGAACATAAGAAAAGATGCAGGTACCCCTTTGAAGTAGAAACTGTCGGACCCATATTGTCAGCAATCAGAGGATTTCTCACACAAATGTCAGTCTTTTCAGGAAAAGTCAATAAACATAAATGTATCGTTTGTGATTATGTAAAAAAATATGTCTGTCAGGAGTTCAGGCCAAAAGTTATGAATGTCAAACACGGTTTGTTGGTATTTCTGCTGAAAAGACTTTCCTTCAAACAACATGAGACGTTGTTTATAAAGCAAAGTCAACTGGAGTTACTGAGGAATGGAGATGTTGCACGTTATCAATCCTGTATTGTTTTATCTGCATTAAGAATCAAGATTCCTCCTTTGAAATATTCCACAGAAAGCCTGCATTAGTTGTTCTCAAGCTAAAGCCCATAGAAAACTGGAAGAAAAATATTTAGACCTGTATTATGATTCTATTCTACCTAGCAACAATAAATGCAAAGCAGTTTTGAAGACTGATTGTATTTACCGTTACTTTTTGCCCTGGGCTCCCTACTTCTGCATTCATGGTTCAAACCATTGACCTGCAGTGACTACCAGGGGCCTGTTTTCCTCTGCATGCAGACATAAAACCCTGAGCATGAACTCTGCCCTTTTGCCTTTCCCACTGATTTCAGACAGACCTTTCAAATGGGTTTATGTCACCAGATGTTCTTACTGCAAACTGTGCATTGACCCAAAAAAGATGAGCACAGTCATGGGTTTGGATTTGAACCATGAAATACTCTCTCAGTTTCACACACTAGAGCAGCTTCTATATAGTTAAGATTTATCTCTTTTTTTTAACTTTAAATAACAAGTGTCACGTTTGCTTCGTTTACCCACTTTGCTTAAAAAAAAAGAAGCTATTGCGTAGATTTAAATAAAAGAATCCAAAGTAAGATGAAAGATAGGGTGCTAAGATTTTCAAAGATAAGACAACCTAAGTTCTAAGTGCAAAGATAAAACAAACAAACAAACACAACAACAAAAAAAGGATTTAAAAAAATGTTGGTTCTAGACAACAGATAAAGCCAGGTGGTCTCATTTTAGGTCACAAGTTTTACTTGCTTTCTCTACTAAAACAATATTCACATTTGACACCTCTTATGTAGAAGTCAGTCCTGCAAACTTTAGCAATTTTAGGAGGCAAAAGTAAAATAAAGCCGTTTGCAAAATTACTTTACCTGTTAATTAAAAAAAAAATGAGCTCAAACAAAAATGGAGATCAGAAGCAAATGAAGCCTACTGTGTGCATGATGCATGCTCCTTTAAAAAAATGGTTAATTGGAATCTATTGTAATTTTTTAACACAAAATTCCTGTTTCAATTTAACATTGGCATGACAAGTAAAACACATCTAAAATTTGGTGTTCCTTATATATATATATATATTTTTTTTTTTAATATGGTGTGTAATACTTATAGAGCACCTTAGAAAGCCCAAGTACTTTACAGTGGCTGTCCCATTCACTACATTGATGGTAACTCTACTGCCGTACATGGTACCAGCCTGTGACCACCAGGATCAATTTGGGGTTCGGTGTCTTGCCCAAGGACAGTTCGACACATAGGTGGGCACTGAACCTGCACTCTTCCAGTCAGAAGTTGATCGCTCTATCTCTGCACCATGGCTTTCTAATAGAGAAGTAGATGTGGACTATTTTATTTTCTTTTTTTAATAGTTTAGTACGAGTAATTTCCAAGTAGTCAGTTTATAAAAAGCTGTTTTATCAAATATTATTTAATTGTTCTTACATTAAAAAGGTTAAAAATCAATTTCTTGGATAGATTCACGCTTGATCATTATCCAGCTCTTTCTTTCATGTTCATGACAGACTTAGTTCATTTAGATGTTAAACCTTATCAATACATAAAGGATCTTAAATCTCAGGTGTCTGAGGATCTTTAGTATTAAAAGGCCTTTTTTCTGATGCTTTTGTTTCTATGACCAAGAATTTACAGAAATGAAAACAAATACTCTATTTCTTCAGTTAAAAGTTTTTTTCTTCTGTGATTTTTAAATATATCTGAAATAAATCTACAACTTAAAAGTCTGAACTGTATTTTTTTCTATTACACATCCTAAAACTTGCAAATCTTTTTCTAATATTTATTTATCTTTTTATCATGCATGTTAAATTGTGTGTAAAGTTCATTTTGTGAATTAGCAGTTTTATTATAGTGCCAGGCGTGCCGTAGTAGTCCCTCCCATAGTCAGGTGACCTAAGAGAAGAAATGTCATCTGGACAGCTCACATCATTCCAATTACGTGACATTTTAATGGAGCAAGGGTGCATGTATTGACATGAAGTAAAATAAAAACAAAATAATTTATGAGCATCTGAAGATTTGTTTAATGTATTTAAATCAACCTATAAACAGTTCAACATAAGATTTTCCACATATCACCAAAAAGTTGACATTTTTAGCCTTCATAAGCGGTGTCTTAATTCTTTTATTTTCTCTCTATCCTCATACTTACACACACTATATACACAATTGTGCCTGCAAATACACTGGAGCTAACATAGGGAAAGCTGTAACTCAACTTCAAAGGGAAACCTGAGAGGGTCATGAATAATCACAGACATCTTTGTCTGCAGGGGAAAACAGCACTGTCCATCTGCCCTCCATTCACACAGGAACACTAGTTTATACGTCTATGGAGGGACGAACACTTTTTTTTAGCACTGGCCCTGGATACACTATTCAAAATTGATACCAGGTACAAACAAAACCCATTTCTAGATCACAAACAGATGAGTAGCAAAGTAAATCATGTTTGGTGTCAGAATGGAAAAATATGCATTTGCTATCAGAGAAACAGCCCCTGAGGTTACGTGACAAATGTCACACAGAAGGCAGCACACCAGCCAGGGCACAATGTGAACAGATTCAAACAAAAATCTGACAAAGGGAGAGGTCTGAATGACAGCTGCGGTTAGAAGAAAAAAATGCATTTTTTGTACTGTATGACACAATTTGAACAGTGGAAAAAAACACATTTGACATTGGTTCAGATGTCAAATACCTTGACCAGTACAACTACTGAGTCAGTCTTTAAACATAGATGTCCCATACAGATTATTTTTTCATTTAAAAAAAAAAAGCCAGTTCCAGTTCTGGTCTGTGATGGTTGCAAAAGTTTTTAAATATTTGCATTTATATGTATTCTATTTCTGTTTGAATGTAAAAATGTTATGATGGTGAAGCTTTTTTTCTTGTTTGTTCCAAATATGACCCACTTTCTAAGGTCATAATTGTAAAGCCTCTCACCTAACTTACCTGAAAATATAAGAGTTTATTAATCACATTAGAGAGTCATCTGCAAATGTGTGAACATTTGATGCATCTTCATGTGAATGTCTACGTCTTCATCAAAATGATCTCCTCTAAAAGCAGCAGGAGTTACATGAGTCGAAGGATCTGTTTGACACCACTGACGCTCTTCCAGTTGTATGTTAGTTTGTGCGTGTAAATGTTTGTTCGCCGTCACACCCCCCCCCCAACTCAAAGCCCGAAAGGAATTCCCTTGTAGGAGTGGCAGGCATGAAGTCTGTGTTTAGCACACATGACTGCACAACCACAAACACACAATTGCAAAGAGTCCGATCAAACTCAAAAGTTGATCAGAAGCACACCCATGAAAGCAGGAGGCCCCTCCTTCAGAAAACCCCACCAACTTTTTTTTTTACTTTGGACATTGGAGCTCATCACAATCTACAAGTCTTTTGAGGGTTGTGTAACATGAGAGGAGAGAAAGACAGCTAGAAAAAGACGAGGGGGAGAAAAAACACAAGGTAACCTGATGTCTCTGAAGTTTGCTGAGTAGTAAACGGGTTCCCACTGAAATTTGTATAAACTACTTTTTTATGCATCTTGTCTCTACTTTCTGTTTTCCCTTTCACTGCAACTTGACTCATTCAGAGAATTCCAGAAGTCTGAAAAATTTACTGACGAGAAATCCTGAAAACACTTGACATCACAGATAGTATTGACCAAAATGATCTAGTTAAACTTTTCACACCACCTCCTGGGTGTCAAAGCCAGCTGGAATGTTCTCTTCTCTGCCTCCTTTCTATAGTCAATCTCAGTTCAAAGGCTCCACTTTCACTTAATGACAGGTTTGGGAGAAAAGGGCAGAATCACAAAGATTAAGTCTCTTGTTGTCCATCAACTCATGTCAAGCGCATTTGTAAGATTGACTCTATTTGTTGAATTCCACACTTACCCCTCTCAGTAGGCTCCTTCACTTTCCCTAATGAGGACACACTTCCACAAAAGGTGTTAATTTATATTCCGCCTCTCTCTTTTGCCGCTAAGGTCAGAATGATCCCAAACTCCAAATCCCAGTTTTCAGAGCAGTGCATCCAGGTCCTGGGCCATCCACTTCAGTCTGTCTCCCTCACACTCTCTTTGGGAAATGGATTGTTCTAAAAGTTTAAGAGAGGAGTCCCAAAGCTGCTTCCTCCCTACTATGTGGCTCATGGTAGGTCCTAGTGCCTACCTTTTACAGACGTACGGAGCGAAAAGTGTGTCGCTGCTGCCATTCATGATCACTTCATCCAAGTGAATTTGTCTTCAGAGACACAAAGTTGTGTTGATGTGAAAATTCACGTGGGGGTCAAGGGTTAAGGGTCAAGGTCAAGTCATTTTTCCCCTCACCCTTAAAGACACTGGTGAACTGTATATCAATGTATTAAACAATTAACAACTAGAAAAAAATGTTGAATAAAAATAAAATTAAAAATTTTGCATTGATTTTTTTTTTTTTAGGGGAAAAGCCATTAAATTGACTCCTCTCATAACCTGATTAGTCCCTGTTATGTTCCTAACAGTGAAAATGTGAAGCCCAGTAACACACGTTTGTAAGAATAGATCTTTGATGGTCTGTTGCAACCAGGAATTCAGTTCTGCTACTTGACAGTTGCAAATGAAGGGAAAAGACAGAAAACGGAAAAACTTTGAAGAAGGAGAAAAAAAAAGCAAACTGTGATATCAAGTCTCTGGTAGTTGGCAGCCACACCCAGCATTCAGCAGAGCCTCCAGGCTCTGGTATCACAACAGTACCTCTCAGACTGGTCTTCCTCTTTCTTGTTTATGCATCTTTATTATGATCCCTTTGGTCTTGCATTCTCATCAAGTTTTTCCCTCGGACTTGAGCCATATCGTTGTCAGGCCCCCTGGCAGCGAGCGCACATCCCATCACTGCTCTCCGACAAACAGGAGGGAAAAAAAGGACAAAATCAGAGAAAGACGGGATTGTGTGTTAGTGTCATCCTTAAATTTTTTGAGAAAGTAATTTCAGTGTCTTTTGAGAAAGATGTACAAAATTAAAAAAGAAAATAAATCAATAACATTTTTAGAAGGATCGTCTGTTTCCCAAGATATTTGATATTTGGGACATTTCTTTGAGCATAAATGCCTGTTTGCACGTTTCAGTCACTGTCAAAACTGCTTGGTCTTTGTTGTTACCAAGAATCTGGACGGGAAAACCCCAGGCAGTGAACCACAGCCCTGCACCCTGGGTTAAATGCTGAGAAATGCTGAGAAGGGGTGAGTCCTTTGACTAAGAGGGTGGAAAGAAGGTCAAAAGTGCACCAATATCCTCATACGTCAGGCATTTTGGGGTTGGAGTCAATGACTATGACTTTGAAATTGTATGGGAGGATCACAGCTGATCAGACGATCTAACAGTGATTTAATCTGTGCTGCATTTTCAACCATGATCAAGATAAAAAAAATCCATTGAATGCTAAATATAAAACATATTTGAAAAATAACTAAATGGCATGGGGTTTGCATAATTGGCGATGTCAGACTTGACATGATGATGTCTATGGAGAACAAACACAGAGTTTGAGCAATCATTTCCAGGAAGACTGTGCCGAGCATTTCCAAATAAAAGATACAACAAAATGACCTTGTCCTTTGTAGCCTTTACGAGATTTTAGCCGCAATAATAAAACAAAACAAAAAATACATGAAATGTTTCTTTTTTTTTGCTATCCTGTCTGCCAAAACACACTTCCAATGTAGATAAAAAGTTACGACAGCAATAAAGTTGTCAAAGCTTTTCATTCAGAAAACTTGTCAACACCAATTTCCATCCAAAATTAAAAAAAAAACACGTATGAGATTATAATAAATTACATTTGAGTTGGCAAATTAAGGCTTGGGTGATCTATCTTAAAATACAGTAGAAGGAAACAGAATAACTGAAATAGTATCAGTGAGAAGGATCTATAGAACCCTTTCCTTATGTTTCTTTTATCTGGGTCTAAATGTATGTACTATTCCTTACATCAGTGTCAATCTGTGTATGTGTTTAAGTGTTTTCTAATTGAATCTCAAAGTGAGGTTTTCAGTTTACAGCTATATAAATCCCTCTAAATGCCTGTAGAAACATGACCTGCTGCTCTGATGAGTTTTGCACTGCGCTGCTTCTGTTTTAAATGCTGCACCATGAAACATTTCAGTGATTAGCATGCTTCAAAACAATTTAATAGTAAATATTTCATATTATTGCGACCTGCAGGGCACTGCTCAGTAAAAAATCATGAAAATAACAAGTAAATCAGTAGAATTTAGGATTTCAGCTTCATTGTGTTCAGTGTTCTTAACTTTGCAGAAGGGGACAACTTGATGGCTTTACAGTCTTTTCTTTATGATTAACCCTAGAACAATTTTACCAGGTAATTTTCACCTTAGCAAAAGTACTTATTTAGATGATGTTCAATATGTTGTATTTTTCTGAGTGTCATTGGTCACTGGGTTAAGTCTCACATATCCCAGGAATGGGTGGACCAACAGCCAAGTCTCTAGTATCTTTTTTTTTTTTTTTAATGATTTTTTTCTCAAATTCTTAATTTTCAGTAATTTTCAAGCATGTTTTTAGGATCTCCCTATGTTTTTATTTTCTGTTACATTTATTACAACTGAATTTAAAAGAAACTACTCTAATTTATCATGTGTTGTCATATTTTAATTTATTTTTTATGACATATATTTTTTTTATTATATTGGGTAAAAATTACCCGGCAAAAGTGATTATGTAACTTTTTATAGAAAAAGAGTTAAATCTAACGCACTACTTTTGAAATTATCACCTAAAACAAAAACTACATTTAATAACAGAGTTGATTACTTTTTAGTTTCCCCACAATAAGCTAAAACGTAAAAATATTCATATATTAATATACGGTTAAAGTCTCAAACATAAAAGTGGATTTAGCTTCATTCCTTTTTCTATGATGCTGAGATTGTATCATTTTACTTGGTCGTGTATGTATTTTTGTTTGTTGCAGAAAGCTAAAAGCGTTACAACCAAGTTCTTTCAAACAGCTGTTGCTAAAAAATGTTATTCTTTTCATCTAAAGTTTGCCCCTATTTTGTCAGGAAATAATATTTTTATGAGGATTAAGTAGTTGGCTGCTAATTGAGACACCATCTCTGTTATCAAAATGTCAGAAGAAAGGTGGATGAATGGCTTCATTTCACCTGCACTTTTGTTGGCTGTGTGTTCTGGTAGCTGAATGGGGTGTCCGTCGGAACATTGTCTGGTTGTAGAGCTCTTCCTCCTACACCCTCATCATGGCCTTGTGCTGACGCATCCCAGAAGCCTCTTCACTCATTGACTCCTCTGTCCACTTCCTCCCACAGCCTCGCCTCACAGAATCCCGCTATTGTCCTGCCAAGGACAGACTTTACTGTACCCAGGGTAGCAAACAGCCAGACACAAACGTATGCACACTATCCACATGTATGTACATATAAAGGCACACCGAAACACATCAAACATCGCTTTTGCTTCATGTATTAAAGAGATGTTTCTTCTTTTGGGTTTTCTCACAGATTATCCGCAATCATTTCTCAGTGGAAATTGAGAAGTTTATTAAACCCAACAATTTTTTTATGTTTTACATACTTGAAATACTAAACTTTAGCCTTTCTCATCATTGCCTCCATGACGTAATCAAGCACTACCAAAAATCATTCCATGGGAATTTTGGAAAAAATGTTTAACCTACAAACATCTTGAGTCAATTTCACTTTGGGGAGACCCGACTGCTAAGATCATGTTCAGATGAGCTATAAAAAAGGATACTAGGCCTCAATACTTGTCTACTGACCTCAATTTTCATAAAATCTACCTCCTGTGAACTCCAAGATTAACTCCAGAGTATTTGCAGATTTTATGGAGCGATTTTTGAAATGATAAATTGTGTTCCTATATTTCTCATATTGCATCTATGTATTCAATATTGACTTGTTTTATTTAAGGAACCTCATTTGCCAAAGTTTGTCGTTTTACAGTTAAAAGATATATTTTTGCTACTTCTAACTGGAAGCAAGCAGAAGGTATGAACTGGAAACTCTTAAGCTCCCTTGGTTACAATCTGTTTTGTGGTCGGACTTCCCAGCAACAATTTCACAGACAGGCAAAAATAGCACAAAGGCATTCTAATGTTGTCGAATTATTACAGGGAAGATTTCCCACAAATTGCCTTAGGTTTTTCCTTTTTTTTTTTTAAGAAAGGGAAGATTTCTGTTTTTTTTTTTTTTCATGAATTCCACAGTTGAGAGTAACCTGTTTCCAAAGGTCCCCACCTTCCTCTAAAGTGAAACTCAAGTGACTCATCAGACCACATCACAAGTCAGAACACATTCTCTGCTATCTGCATGTTTCACTAACCTTTAAAACCATTTCTTTGAATTTGTAAATTAACTTTTTTCATTCACTTTCACGCCACATTTGTCATCACTGACTCGCATAACTCGACAGTGAGCAGGCAGGAGTAGATACCTGCCCCTTTGTGCTGCTGCGACTCACAGTTTGAGGCAGACATCATGTGACCCTTTAAAAAAATATTGACTCTCCCTTTTGATGTTTTTAAACCTGAATTCTGCTCTAAAATGTTTAATAAAACATATAAAATTTCAAACATAAAGCACTGACCACTTAGTGTCATTTATTTTAAGTTTTGCTCTATCAAGCCCTTAATGTTTTAGAAAACATATGACAAAGCAGTTTTTGATTGAGAACTTTATATATATATATATATATATATATATATATATTATCTTTTATTTTATATTAAAAAGCAATGAAGAGAACTCTGCATCACTTTCAGATATTTTGGGTGTCCCCAACTTGTAATGTTTTGATGTACTGGCTGTTCCCATTAAATCAGGGGCTCCCAACTTCCGGTCCAAGAACCAGTACCAGTCCGAGGGCCGCTTGGTACCAGGCCACAGACAGGGAAAACATGCAAACGCTAATCAGGTGTCCTACTCAAAGCATTGTACCGGATGGAGAACCGGAACCCTAATTATTAATAAAAACAGCATTTTCATTTTCAAATATCAAGGGAGATCAAAAGTCTTTTTATTTTTGTGAATCAAAGGTAACATGAAAATGAGTCAACGGGCGTGACTAATTGCGACGGCGATTTTGGGTGAGCAGTGGGGGCGAAGGGAAAAAGGTGGGAGATTTAGCTTGGGCTATAAGGGGCGAGTTAAAAGAAACACCTGGGAGAGAAACAAAGCTGCAGCTGTTTTGGCTTTACTCCCTGAAATCCCCACTGAGAGTTTCTGAAAAGGGTTAACTTGGGTCAACATGCACACTCCTGCACATGCCCTCACACATAACAAACAGCGAGGGATTCAAATGTACATAAACGAACACAGGTCTAAGCTTAGCCCGTCAACTTAGAAGCTATGTTTCTTTGGGCAAAAGTGAAAAGCGTCTAAAGTTTCTGCACCCTGTTGAGTGTAGAGTAGGACACACTGACAAAAAAAAAGAAAAAAACGTTTAAAATTGTGTGTATTTGTGTCACAACGGGGACAACGGCAGAAACATATTCAGTCAAAATAAGTACACATCATTTTTCCATTATCCAAACTCTGATTACTTATTTTAAATGATGAACTGAACCAAACTAGTGCAACATTTGTGACAATCTTTTGAGATTTCCTGGTGTTTTGAGCTCTGACTCACAAGAAAAGTTATCGGCCAGGTGAAGGCATGTAAAAAAAACCCCAAGGTGATTACTGTACAGAACTGGAATGCTCTGAGAAAATTACAAAAAGAGGAGTAAAATCCTAAAAAGGTCATCGTCCATTCATGTACAACCCATGTACAAACAGGGCCGTGACCTTTTTAAACAGCAGTCTTTGTGATACATTCTGTTAAAGTCTCTACTTAAGATGAACAGAACAGAGGTTTGAATTTAAGACCATGCCCAGCTATAACACGATCCCTTAAACTACATCTGTTGTGTCTTTAAACTGAGGACGAAGTGACATAAATATAACACTGTAACAAGTACTCCCTCAGGAAATGTTTCGAGGTCCAGAGAAGACAGAAAGCCTCCTGCAAGAATATTTATGTAGTCCTGTTCTGGAAGTGTTTCCACAAGGCTTTCACAGTTTGACAATGACCACCTGTTGATGAGGATTGGCTAAAACCATTTTTTCTTGTGTAATGCTGTGTTCACACCGGCCTCTGCAATTGGTGTTCAAGTGACCGCTTCCAATAAATAGTTCATGTAGAGGCGTGTAAATGCATGTAAATGCATGTTTAGGGCTTCAGTGTTCAAAACTCACGAACCACTACATAAGCTTTTAAGACCATTTTCTGGCTATATGTACAAAACCAGCCATAGAACTTGCGTTGAAAGTTAAACCAGTTGAACTTGGACCAATCAGGGACTGTGATAGCGATATAACTTGTGTGAAGACCTTATGCTAAAAGTGAGTTCAAGAACACGCTGAATGTTCTTGAATGCACATCACATGACCAGTGTGTATGTAGCATAAGATCTTTCATAGATTTAATTGTACTATCAATAGTAGAAATTAATGGAGAGTGCTGTTTGCTGAGACCTATGGTTGAATTATGTCATGCAAAGTAAAAAGCTCATTTTAACATTTTTGTTTTCATTTCTACTGGTATGCTGTGGTCTTTGAAACTGCTTTGATGACTCAGTAGATTGTTGTGCTCGCTGTGAAATCTCAACATTGGCATGGTTCGTGCAGCTCTGATGAACCTGGAGACAACCGGAGAAAGACAGAAACCTTAAATACATTAACTCTTGGGCTGAGCGGTAAAGAAGGCATTCACACACCTAATTCATAACACAGGTTGTTTCCTATTATAATCTAGTTCTTTCTTGGCAGATGTGTATGCTAACTCAAACTTAAAGGTGCACTAATCAAACAAACCCTGGTCTGAAGATAGTCTCTGTCTGCTTGTAATGTGATTGAGCAGCAGCAGAGTAAATCAAACCAGGCGGAAAATGTGACTCGGGTTGATTACTTGTTGTTCCCGCCTACACTCAAGATACTGCGTTAGATGACAGTATTTTGTAATTCTGTCAGCCATGTCATGGCTTCCTTTGTCACTGACATGAAACTTCTTTTACGGTCTATTTAAAGACCCACCCAGATGAAAATGGTGTTTTTGGTGTTTTTAACATGTTGTTGTGGCATTTTTCTGGTGATGAATGAGATATAAAAAAACAAATAAGCTTAAATTTGGATTTCTGTGTAATTCTTTATTCAAATTGTTGTAAATCAGAAGCAGACATAAAAAGGCTGTTGGAAAAAGTGTGTAGGTGTTACTGAGGGAAGCTACAAGCTCGCTGCTCCCTTAAATTCTGATGCATCCAAATGTAGACGGCTAGACCCATTTATGTCTTCTTTTTCACATCCGAGCTGGCATCTTCTTCAAAGTTCTACAAACTTCAAAGCTTTGTAGAAAAATAAGAATAAGATTATAGATGAAAAAAAAAATCTGCTAGGGATCTAAGATTTGTGTCAACTTGGCAAACTCGACACATTCCATTCAGAAGACAAAGCAAAGGGGAGATTGACAAGTTCTACAACCAATCAGGCACCAGAACACAATATGCTGTTATTAAAAAAAAAGTGCAAAATTACACTAAAAGTATCTACGAAACATCAAGATGGCAAAAAGTAAACTGCGAACAGCAAAGGAACATTGTAGTTAGTAAATGTGGTCCTGTGAAGAAGTAAAGGCAAGGTATGATAGCTGGAGGAGTTCAAGTTCAGGACTAGCTGATTTATTTTTCATGCTTTTATTTTTTCTCTGCTTAGTGTTTGTATTATGAAATATTGCACTCTGTCTGAGCTATTGTCATAAATGCAAGACTTTTCCACTTTAATATCTTCCCAACAACCTTAATTTTATGTATTTATTTTGTTGCTTTTACTCTTTGAAGGACTTCATAGTAATAAAAAAAGTATATCAATATTTTAACAAAAATGTTATGGTTTTCTGTTAATAGATTTTTGTGGCTGCATGACAAAAATCATCCATATGTTATGAACTTTTTGTAAGTGACAGGACATGCACCAGATTTACACAAATATCCAAAATCACACAAACACAGTGAATATTGCTGTTTGATGTGATGGTTTTATGAGCTTTTGGGTTCGCTTGCTTATCCCTGCTGTCCTTGGGTTTGCCTAGAAGAAAATATATTCCTGTCAGGCTGAGCCTGGAAAAGGGATTAGCTTAAAAAGAAAAGGAATAATTTACATCACACACTGCAGACAAGTGACTTCGCTTGCTTTGGCCTTGCCAAAGGTCTGGCATGAAATACAGAGAGGGTTACTCTTAGTTTAACATACCTTACATGACTAAGAGAGACACGCACCAGCTCTAGTATTCTCATAACTAGACTGTATGTCATTCGTTTTCATCTAATCAAAGCACCAAGTTCTATAGAAAGACCATAAATGACTCATGTAAACCAAAGCATCAGTATAATAAGAAATTCATGGGAATTTTTAGACACATGCCACTGTTTAGGGAACAAACACTTTAAGTAACCCTTAAACTTTCAAAATGTTTGGAAGAATAAACATCTGTTTTTCTTATTTTTCAGCACAGCTTATCCTCTGCAGCTGTTTGGACAGCTTCCTGTTTCATAATGTAGTATCTCTGTTTTTGTCTTTATTTGACATGAAGTGTGTGTTTGAGCTTGGGGCTTTTGTGTCAGATGTATTTCATTTTACTGTGTTTCTATATTTTAACTCATTTACAAGTTTAGATAAAATAAGATCAAATTAAACATTTGCAAAGAATTCCTTTGGTGTTTGGCATTTTGAATGGACTGGATCATTATTCCAGCTCCAGTAAACTCACTTTTATTGTTTTCCAAGTTACAAGAACAATGACATTTCTCTTAAACTAAAGAGATTTTCTGTGCTTCTCCTGATGCATGAAGGGCTTACAATGCATCTCCATTATTCAGTTAGTCATCATTCATACTTGGTGATGTAAGCAACTGATGTAGCCACAGCTGCCCTGGGGCAGACTGACAGAGGCATAGCTGCCAGTACACCCCCTCTTACCAACACCAGTAGAGCTACACTGGAGGCAGGGAGCGTGAAATGTCTTATCCCAGGACACAACAGTTGACTGGGGGTGCAGGGTTCGAACCGCCAACCCTTCAACCATTACTCAACAAATGGGAGCCACTACCGCTCCTGAATGCTCTTATCATCCAATAGGGGTAAAATGTTCTGTTTCACTCTTCAAAATGGTGCTTCTTTTGTAATCGTTGCATCTTCCTGCTCACTAAAAATTACACATGAAATTGTCTGCTGCTTGATATACTATAGCTGACACAATTGCCAAACTAAAGTTCTTTGTGTTTCTGTTCATCTCTGACAAAAATCAATACATTAAGGATTCAAAATGAAGAAGACCATGTCTAGTGGAACAAAGTGCAACATTAATCGATAAACATGCCAAAACCTTGAACAAAAGAAAGCAACAAGAAGAAAAAAAAACAGATGATCTGAAAAGCAGACACTTCCGTGGACTAAGGGTGATTTGTAAATTTAAGAGAGTTGTGGAGAATTAGAAAATGGAAGCAGAGGAGACTCACAGAGGAAAAAACAAGTCTGAAAAAAGAATATCAGGAACCAAGAAAATATAACAAAACTTGGAGTAAATTACACAAATCAAATGTTTCGTTAATTTGTCATCTAACCATGAGAACTTTCTGGCAGATATTTAATCAAAATATACAATGGCATTATTATGTAAAAATTAGTAGGGAAACAGTACTTTTCCCAAAACTATGACCTAAATGTGCTTTAAAGTTCCATCCTCTGGCTAGGACTAATTTTAAACACTGTGTGGAACAGATCACTCAGGTGTGCAATACGGTTAAAAAAACAGTGCTTATCGCAGTAGACACATAAAGGTGCTGCTCAGAATGATCAACTTTGCTAAAAAAAAAAAAAACAGAACTTTCTGTAACTGGGGTCAATGGAATTTATTTGATGCTTAGTTTCTACATATAGAGCGAAAAACTACAACAACAAAAAATGTAAAACACACAAGTGCATAGATGCATTGCAATTGTTTTGTTTTCCTGGAGCTCCTGGATGACACACCTTGTCCCTGTCACTTTGCGGCAGACATTTTTTTATCAACACATGTGAGTGTTGTGGAAAAAATGTCTTTCAAACTCTTTCAACTGGAAAAAAGATGTGATAGCTTCAATCTCAATTTTACATAGGACTTCATTATTTTACCAACTAATGTAGACTTTTTAATCATTTCATGATAAAACTAGAACAAATTTTTATGTTGTAAATATAACAGCTACCAGGCTGTCACCATGCCCCAGTAAAGCTTTTGCAGTAAGCCCTTTTCTGTTTTTGATGTTTTATTTTCAATATCTTTTGATTTCTTTTTTTGTCATTTTTTAAAATATTTGAGCACTGTTTCTCTCAGCTGGTGCAGATGATTTGTGATACAAGGCACCTGTGAGGTGGTGGGCGTGGTTGCACTTAGGTAGGGTGGAGGGGAGGGAAGAAGGGAGCGGTACCTGGAGAGGGGAGCGGCATGCAGTGCGGATGGCCCAGGACAGAGTGACGCTGCGGAGTGCGGAGGGATCAGTGGATTGCGAACGACAGCTGCACTCTAGCTCCAGCGGCCCACTGACTCCGACGACAGCGGTGCAGCCTCGGCGGTGCTCCGGTTCCAGCCAAAAACTCTTTTTAATTGCTCGTCATTCTTCTTTTAAGGCTTGTATTGCCTTTTATGAGCTCCTATTAAAAGACAAGTATTTTTTTTTATTGTCATAATAAAAAAAAAATTCTGTTTGGAAACACTTTGGCCTCTGCTCTTTGTACCCAGTCATCTCTCCAGCGGAAGATCATTTGTTCACTTTTGACAAATTGGTGTTGTCGGCAGGATTTCCGCTGGGTTGAGCGTCTGGGTACTTTGATATGGAGCAAGCCACTGCTGATGCTGGTCCACCAGCAATGATGCCGTTGTTTGTGGGTTTTCCGTGGGTTCAGAAATTCAATGGAGAAGACTAAAGTTAAATTTGGCTAATGGAAGCGTCAAGTAGAATGCATAAGTTTAAAAACTCCTAACAAATTCTTTAAAAGCAGACTTTTTACTTGGATTTTCTAGAAAGTGAAGCACTGAGGAAGGTACTGACTTTAGAAAAATTAATGCGGGATACTCCTAAGAAAATATTTGATGTTTTATTACATTTGTATGGAGATAATACTCATGTTTCTGTGCTGCACACTCGTTTTTTTTTTAACTGCAGACAACAACCACAACAATTGCTTAAATATTTTTCTCTCCAGCTACGGGATCTCTTTTTCATGCTGAAACAGAGAAAAGACACTGGACTCGGGGAGGGAGATGTCGTCCAGCGGGACCAGTTCATTATGGGACTGAGAGATGGTTTTCTCCACCAAGAACTGCAGCGTCTCGTGAGGAAGACACCCCGACTGTCTTTTGACGAAGTCAAAATGGAAGCGCTTGCCATGGAGGAGGAACAGGCTGAACGGTGGACACCCTCTTCCAGCATGTCCGTGGACAAACAGGTGCTACACACTCAAACCACAAAAGACTTGAAGGAAGAACTTAAGGATGAACTACTTAAAGAACTGAAAAAACAGATGGTTGAAATGACAAGAGACATTTTGTCTGAATTTAAAAATCCCAAAATAACTCATAGTAATTCTCAACGACCAGAAACCAGTTGGAGGGCCAGAAATAGGGACAGGGGGCCTAGGGCTTTTTCCAAGTATGAGTGGGACCAACAAGGTCGCCCCATTTGTGCAGCCTGTAAAGAGGTAGGGCACTTCAGCGAGTGCCGCTCAAGGACTTCTAGTCAGGATTTTTAGATTCTCCGACCAGAAGCTTCGGGCTGCAAACGGGTTGAGTATCCCTTACACAGGCTACATGAAGGTGGACTGTCAAATAGGAGGGGTCCAGGTCCCTGACCGTGGCGTTGTAGTGGTGGAGGACAGTTATATGGGTGAGAAAAAGGCCATCTTGGGAATGAATGTATTTTTTGATTGTTTGGAGGAACTTTTCCCAAAATTTAGATCCCCACCCAGAAACAGCCTACCCCAGAAGGGAGCATGGCATAATTTGTTTACTGACTGCCAGCATCTACAAGCTGTTTCAGCTAAACAGCCTTTGACCAGGGTGGTGGATCTAGCCCATCAGTCAGACGTGAGTGTGCCAGCACAGAGTGAAGTTGTGGTATGAGCAAAAGCGTTGTCATTGCCCTGTGGGCAAAATGTTTATGGCTTGGTAGAACCATTGCCTGAAAGTAATAACTTTGAGGCTGCGATGTCCCTGGTGGCAATAGATCAAGGTTGATTTCCCATGCAGCTGAGGAACATCAACCCCCTTCCTGTAGTCTTCAATCAGTTCCAGAAATTAGCCGCTGTCTGTCCAATTACCCCCGAAAGAATAAAAGGGAGCAGAGAAGTTTCCTTGGCACAAATAAATCCAGGTATTGTGGAGGTGGCTGTTATTAATGTCAGTGATGGCCAGTCAGGGTGGAAGGAGTGTTGTGCAGGAGGGTGAAGGATGCCTCGACCTGTGGAGACGTCCGCCAAACAGTTGTCCCTGAGGCAAAGATTCCAGCTTTGTTGGAGTTCTGTTACCAGCGTGATGGACATCCAGGCACTGAACGTCTGCTCACTATATTCAGAAGGAACTTTTTTGGCCTCAGAAGGAGCAGACTGTACAAACATACATTCAAACTTGTCCCCATTGTGTGATCCACAAAGAAAAGGCATATTCAAGAGCCTTTAGCCCCATTTACAGCCAAAGCTCCTATGCATGTAGTAGTATTGGATTTTTTTTGTCCCTGAGCCTTCCTACCGACAGATATCAGAACATTCTGGTTGTGACTGATTAATTTACAAAATATGAATGGGCTATTCCAACTGCAGATCAGACAGCTGTTTCTACAGCCCGTGCTTTATGGACACATGTCATCCAGCCTTTTGGGTGCCCTGAAGTACTGCACTCGGATCAAGACCCACATTTTGAGTCAAGGTTGATCAAAGAACTGTGCTCAGTTTATGGTTGCCGTAAGACCCGCACTACCCCTTATCACCCCCAGGGGAATGGAGCCTCCGAGAGATTCAACCAGACACTGTGGAATATGCTGGGGACACTGGAGGTTGAACAGCACAGTAACTGGGTGTGATACCTCCCAGGACTAGTCCAATCCTACTACAACACTGTCCACACTTCCACCAAATATGCACCCTCTTTTTTGATGCTTGGTCGCCACCTCAGAACTTCGGCTGACATGTTGACTGGGGTAGCGTGTCTTGAGGGGTCCAGTACGACAACAGAGTGGGTGAGTAAACATCACCAACAACTCACTTATGCTTACAGCAGAGCCTCAGCCCATTTACAACAAGCAGCCAAGGAGAATAAGAGGATTTACAATCAGACTACTAAGTTTTCCTCCCTCCTTTCTGGAGTTAGTCTTAGACCACAGGAGAAGGGAAAAGGGGAAGCTTAGCGATAGGTGGGACAGTGAGCCCCAGGTTGTTGAGGGTCAGCCATATCCAGATCACCCTGTGTACAAGGTGCTTCCGGAAGGCAAAGATGGCCCTGAACATGTTTTGCACAGGAACAGTTTGAGACCCTGCCTACCCTGCCTTGATAACAAAGTGGTGCTAAAGGGTCAGCCAGATCTTCCATCATAGAGCGGCCCCACAGTTTGGGGGTTTGCCGTTCCTCTCCTGCTTGCCGAATTAGATCAGGGTGGTCCATTGCCAGAACCAAGACTCTCCCGGCGAACAAACAGGCAAAGACCCCGAAGATATCTCGACTAGTTCTAGGGACTAGAACTCTTACAGTTGGGGAGAATGTCAGCTGGTGCAGATGATTTGCGATGCAAGGCCCCTGTGAGGTGGTGGGCGTGGTTGTGCCTTGAGAGGGTTTTTCTGTCCACAGTTTTTGCTGGAGGGGAAGAAGGGAGCGGCACCTGGAGAGGGGAGCGGCATGCAGTGTGGACGGCCCAGGACACAATGAGGCTGTGGAGGGCAGAGGATTGCCGGGCGAATGACAGTGGCTCTCCAGCTCCAGTGAAAACGGCGCTCCAGTGAAAGCGGCGCACCGACTCCGACGACAGCGGTGCAGCCTAGGTGGTGCTCTGATTCCAGCCTCGGCAGCGCTCCGGTTACAGGATCAGCTCCAGTTTCAGACCCATGCCAGCTCCCAGAGAGATTCCGGTGCTCGAAAGCTGCAGTAGGACCAGCTCAAGTTTGTCGCCAGGCCCCGTGATCGACAGAGCAGCAGCTCTCTGCGGGATTCCCACAATTTGCTCCCCGCAAGGACGAGTCTGAGAGAACTTGCTTCACAGCTCAAAGATCAAACTCTGCCACACCACGATAAGGTGACGAATCCCTTTTCATGTCTTTTATTTATTTTTTATTTTTTTTACACAAACATTGCTCAACGCCATGTTGATCATTATCTGAACCCCTGTTATCAGATTTTTCTCGTGGTCCTTCAAACAGGATAATCTGTTGTCCTTCCGCAGTTGTTGGGCAATGAGAAATTGGGTTAGCATGAAAATTTTACACAAAGGGTAATGTTTGTTCCACCTTTATCATATTATTAACTAATTAAGTTTAACACACGCACTGGAGGAACTAAAACACATGAGATGGAAGACTCAAGGTAGAGTGTCCGCCTTCCCTTGTGGACTAAGATTGTACTGAAACCAATTTATGACAATTTGACTACTACCAGTTATCAGATTTTTGTGATTTTACACATATATATATACATACATACATATTTTGTTAAAATATACAGTACATATGAACAAAGAAAGGCCAAGGTATGACATAAAACTTCTTTCTAGTTTGTTTGAAAAAAGCCACTGTAGATCAATAAGAATACAATAAGAATGCCAACCAAATTTTCTTTGATCTCTTGCCACCATAATTTTTTTTTATCTGTGTTAGTGTGAGTCAGAGCCTCACCAGCCATGGACTTAACTGCATGCCACTGCGTCAGGATGAAGAAACCCTTAAACCTGGCTTATCTCTCTGCAATGAAAGAATACAGAAGCTGTGTTCGAGAGCGGAACAAAACACAAGGACTGAATGAGTCCTGTTTTAAACCGAAGAAACCTGAAGCACCTTGTACTGAAAGGTTGTAGGCAAACAAAAACAATGTGATTGTCTAAACCGTCAAACTATTTAAACAGCACAAATACAGTTAAGTGTCTGCAGCCAAATGCATGTTCCAACTCTTCCGCAACAGAGGCCATGCTTCACTGGTCACCGAGAAAAGACGGTGGATATTGTCAAAACAATCATTGCTGTGTAGACTTCAAAAGCACTTGTTCAACTTTCAACCATATCAGTAAGGAGCAGCGGTAAAAAAAAAATGTTACCCAAGAGATGTCTGTTTTCTTTGGCCTTAACTAAGTAGATTTAATCTAGAGATTGACAAGTATGGAGGGCTTCTGACCCCAGAAAAAAGGACCAGAGATGGCAGGACTTTCTTGCTTTGTGGCTAGAAATCCATCATTTGCAGACAACCTTGTATTTCAGTGTCTTTTGTCACTGTGCAACTATTAGTTCCCCTTGTTAAACGACCTTTTTACACCCACAGAGACACAAAGAAATCCCAACAAAGCTTTTGTGTGTTTTTATTTCTATGTGATGTATTCATTAAAAGCACACCACATCTCTCCAGTATGGACTCAGTTTCACAGCAGATATCTGTGATGTTCAATAAAATAAAGCAAGAAATCCCAAGCTATGAGCATCATGGAATTTTAGTTTAGAAAAATTTGAGTCTTTTGACTTTTTAAAGGACTATCTTTTAGAAGTTGTTCTTCCTTTTTTAGCTTTTTATTAGGATTTCCATTTCATCCTGTGTTTTCTTTAAGTTGAGTTTGCTCTCCCTCGTTAACTGCCCTTGATTCTTTCCACCTGTGCCTCGCTAGCCTCTCTTTCCATCCTCTCTGCTCACTGGATACTACCTTCATTTATTTAATTCAGTTTATTTATGTAGCACCAGAAACCAAATTAAATGTTCTTAGAATATTGTAATATTTTTAACAACAAATAAATAAATAAAAAAAATGAACAAACCAATTTACAGTCATGGACATTTTTAAGTCCAACTCCAATCATCTTTGTAAAAAGCGCTCTCAGTGGTCTTTTTATTATGATTATGTTATTTTTGGAGAAAATACAAAAGCTGTGTTGTTTTCTAGGACATTGTTTCTACAGTAGTTCATTAGAAATTTGCCTTTAAGTTGTGGATGGGACCATTGCCATGGACTAAACCTGCCAACACATCCCATCATCTGTTTACACTCTCCTGCCAGCTTGCAGTCATCACAGCCCCAACCTTATCAGTGCAACAAAATGGATTGGAACGATCTAGCCTTACAGTTTTGAGCCAGATAGAGCTCGAACAAAGAAAACAAAGATGTACATGGATCTAATTTTATTCATTTTTATATATGTCCTCCATCATGAGAAAATTTCCAAAAGAACATATTAAAAACACAAATTATTCAAACCACCTATCAAGTTTATGTTAATAAGAGTGTAAAACATGTGGGAGATAAAAATGGGAATCTGACATATTAAGGACACAAATGTTTTCTAAAAATAATTAGGATGAGAGTACAACATTTATCAAATATATTTTGATGATTTCCATGTGGTAATTTCAGCAAATGTTCTCATTTTGTGTCTGCTGGGAGGTGCCTTTAGATTTTCTCTGCTCTACTGAACTGAGTCCACCAGATTATCATAGTATGATGGCGCCCTAATCTTTAGCTGAGGCATTCTTGGTGTTTGAAGTCCAGTCATTTGTCAGCACATCTAGACAAAGTGTTTTTTGAACTTTGTCTTTGCAAAGCCTCGACTGTTTCACTGAAAAGCCTTTACAGACATTCCAGCAACAACATATTTTGAGGCAGGTAGGTCATATACGCAGGATTAATGGATTCTGAGGAGCTCAGACTTTACTGCCGTGGTCACATAACACTTTGTCAAATTCTTGTTGCCACACTTGAGGCACTGATTTTAACTCCTGACTGATTGTGACCAGGTGGTCTCAATTGCCCCTCTGCAGGAATGATTAGGCTTGTTCACATATGGAGAATGACGCACAAAGAGCGGAAAGAAAAGTGCCATGAAAAACGATCAACTTTCCCCACAAGCAGTCACTGACAGATGCAGATGTGATTAAAAGATTTTGGCGTATTACATGCAATCATGCATGTGCGAGTGTGATTGAGAAAAAATAATGAGAGGTCTTTGAATGAAATATTTCACAGGTGTTCATGCAGAATGACACATGCATGGGACCAAATGTTTAAGTTCTTCAAAGACCACTGAAGGCAGGCTCCAATGGGGACCAATTCTCCATTGACTCATATACTTAAAGCCTGATTACACCATTGACAAATAGTAATATACACAATACCGCCATACATACTTTGTACATTTTTTTATTATTGTACTTATTGTTATCTCTATCTACTGTATACTTTGTAAATTGAGATTTTTATTTTTATTGTGTATACTTTTGTAAGCTGCTGAAAACTTAATTTTCCCAAGGGTGTCGCCCCGAAGGGATCAATAAAGGTAAGTACATCTAGTATTTGTAGCCAGGGTTTAGGAAACTTTTTAAAGTTACTGCTTTATTTCTTATTTGTAACAACCCTGGAATACAATGGATTTTTTTTTCAGTTGTCTTAATTTATTAGAGCTCAAAGTTTCTCAGAATAAAGTTTTTGTTTGTTTGGTTTTTTTTTTCCGATTGGCAGGTGGGTCGACCTAACAGAGCTCCACCTAATTTTCATTTCTGATAGCTGTTGAGTAGAGATTGTTCAATACTATATACACACCGGGCTTGTGTCGGACATTCAAGAACCTATGTTCAGCACATTTTTGCACTCGCTTTTAGCATATGCTGTTCACTCTCCAGTGTATTTATGTTTATGAAAAATGCCCATCATGTGCTTTGAAAAGTTTTAAGTCAACTCCAATATTATAAGTTTCACAAGAAGTGCTTAAATGCATGATTTTTTAATATGAAAAATGCATATTTGTAGTTTCCAGCATAGAAGTCTTTGGTGAGCATAATTAAATGCTTACATTTAGCTTTGTATAGATGAGAGTAGCTGGAATGGGCGGGGCCTGTCTACACACACACTCGGTTGTTGCAAACATACCTGTTGGCTAAGATAGTCTTCACATGTAAACTAGTCAAAATGTTAACAATACAACTGCAGTTCACAAACACACTTATGCATTTAAAGCCACACATGTAAAGCTTTTGATTCTGTCATGCATAGTGAGTGCAAAGGTGAGCTGACACCTGTGCTCAGTGTTTTGCTAAGGTGGATGATGATGGAATATACAAAGAGGGAGAGTGCCCGGCCATCCCCTCATCAAGACCCCCCAACACCGGCCACCGGGGCCGCAAAGGGAATCTTCCCGCCGGGCAATCCCGCCAAGCACCCAGACCAGGGCACGTGGGACCACTGCAGAGGCCCCCCACGCCAGAGAGAGCGGGGAGGCACAGGAGCACAGAGTGCAGGCCCCAGCCCAGAAAGAAGAGCAGTGACCCCCCCGCGACAGGAGGGCGAGTACGAGGCCCCACCCCTGCAGAGCCCCCCAACCCATAGACGAGCAGCCNTCCAGACAACCGCCTGCCCCCCGCCGTGGGAGGTCCAAGGGGGGGCGAGGCAGGGGCCGCCAACCCCCGCCCAGGAGAGGGGCACCCAAGAAATGCGGGGGCCGTAGAGGGATTTTGTAAACAAGGTCCGACTAGGCTCACCCACTGATGCAATTTTTAGAGAGGTGCAGTTCTCGAGAGCAAGGCCAGAACCCGCACCACCACCATGGACACCCCCAGGCTCCGATGTAATTTGATCCCCTGTTCTTGGTCTTAAATCTCAGGGATCCCTCTCCCCGCGTGGAGAGGAGGCCGCCGGCCCCCAAGAGACAAGACCACCGGCTGGGGGCCCTTGCTCTCTTCGCCAGGGAAGGGGTACGGGACAGAAAGTCATAGGTCCCACCTTCCTTGTGTGATGTATGTGTGTTTGTGTGTGTGTTAGTCTAGATATGTTGAGATGTTACAGGTGTGTGTACTAAAGGGTGCAGTTAAAATTGGTGAGTAGAGCATTGACAGGACATCTATTGATTGCCCACAGTGATGTCCACTCACCCTCTCACCTATGGCCCTACATGTCTATGGTGCAGTTAAAATTTTTCGGGTAGGGCACTGAGAGGGCTGTGGTGACTCCTGACGGGATGTGCCAAAATGTAAACAATGTATTTGGTGTCAATGTGATCCTTTTGTTTTTTAGCACCACTTTTCTTTTCATCCCTGACATTCTATATTTTTCATCATCCTAAGATTTATGTTAGATTCAATTTAAAACAGAATCATATCTAATAGTGTAATTTTCACAAATGTTGTTTTCCCTCTCAAATTCTGCTTCACTAAAACATATGTTTGCTTTTTTTTAAATGATTACCAGATTTTTTTTTTTTGCATATCTCTGTCTTAAGATTTTTTTTTTTTTTAACTGATCATTTTCCGAGCTACTTCAGAGAAAAGAACCACATGCCAATGCTAGATACTGAATACAGACTTTGTGCAGCTAAGCAAGACCAACTAATGTGTGGTAATTGTCATGTTCCCTTTGTATTTTTAATGCTGCCAGGGTTATTACAAGAGCAGCACACAGACCTGTGGTTTTAGGTTGCATCTGTGCGTCTTCACGTTCAAAAGAGTGTGACGGAGGGCAGTGACATCTGGTGAATGAACTGGCATCAGTATGCTTGCTCACAATGAAGCACACATACATGTACAAAAGCAAGAAAACCTTTAAGTATAGCAGTCTGACAAAGTTCATCAGTCTTTTACATAATACTGTCGATTGTGTTTCTTTGATGCTTCTTTAAACAGCGAGTACATGGCCCTGTTGCAGACAGACAGACACACAAGCACTTTAACACATACTAAATAAAAGATTGAAGCTTTGTAAACTTATCCTGCCCACATATGCTTAGCACAGCATGGGCAGCACGCCGCATTGTACTCTTGCATGACATTCTGCAGGCTTGAGTTTCAACCTGCAAACCATAACACAACTTTAAAAAAAAGAGAGACAGGGTTTGCTGCTTTCTCAGCTAATCTAAATTATTATTTTTTATTTTTTTGTCCCTGCTGATTATTTTGCCAGTGGTGTTATTGTTTATCCAAAGAGGCTGATTGCTACATGGCAAAATAGCATCACTAAATCTTTGGATTTGCTCGTAGATAGGCCTTCAGTTTCACTTCACCCATCTGGAGGAATTTGGCTGGGGAGAAGGGGGAACTGTGGGGGCCTTCAGGGGAAAACTGAGCATAAACATAAACCATAAAGACAAATTATGTGATCCGCTTTGTGAAAGCCGCCCCACCTTCCTCAGAGTGGCTCATTACCTTTAATTGAATGAATAAACAGTTTAGGGTCAGAATGCTCTACCCTGTTCAAACCTCATACAGAGACAGGCCTGTTTGTCTGCTTTTGGTTATCACTAGAAAGCATTGATGTAATAAATTTGCATTCTGCTGTGCTATCGCCTAAGAACTTGCAAGAAGTGGCTTGTATCTGATTTAATAATACTAACAGGTTCTCAAAGCATTTTTTATCTGATCTGGTCCAGTTCAATTTAACTTCATATCTTGGAGAAAATAATTTCTGAACATCTAAAACAGGACCTTGAGTTTTAAACCAGAATGATGGAGCTAAAGTGTTAATTGCTTGAACTAGTTGTATAGTAGCTTGGTGGGAGCTTGACTTAAGTGAGACATTATATTTTCACGGCATGAACTTTCTCACCGCTTAATTGTGGGGTAACTGCTGTTCTGAGGAAATTGTGTCATAAATGTGGGTGTGGGTGTCCTGGATGTATGTGTGTTTACATGAGACTGAACGCATGAATGCAGGAAAACGTGCAAAACGCACAACTGAAGGGCAGTAATGGCTGCTTGTTGTAATTATTTCCAAAGTGTTTCGTCTATTTCACCTTCTAAACTCAAAGAGGACATAACAAACTTTGTGCTATATGGAAGTAAGCAACTTTTCTTTTTCTTTAGGATCTATGGTGTCGTCTAAATACCATGTCAGATATATATATATTCTAGATTTTGGGGGATTTGAGACAATAAACAAGGCAGATCTGGTACTTTTATTGATCAGTGTCATTATGACACACAGAGAAGGTGGACCACATCGAGTCTTGTACATATTTTCAAATCTTTTTCTTTTATTAAAAAAACTTTTGGTTCTGAAAGTAGTAACAAAGTATCAAAAAATATGTTACAATTTATGATGTAAACCTACTTTCCAACAAAATCTTTTTTTTTTTTTTTTTACTTTGAGGAATTAAAAAAACTTTGAGTGTATATTAAATCTAAAACTTACCCAATACTGCATATTTGACTTCTTTAGAACTAGAACAAACTGGCGTCATGGCAAAAACATTACAGGGGAGGCTGCAATTTCACAAAATAAACTTTTATTGAAATAAAATAAATTCTAAAAACCTACTTCAAGTTGTGAGTGCTTGCTGCAAATATATTATCATTTTAAAAGCAGTGGTTGAAAATAAACCAATCCAGGGAATATTTTTATTGATTTAGAATTAATATTCTGTGATTTTGTTTTGTTTTGTTTCGTGTTTCTCTTTTCAATATCTGCATGTGTTCCAGCATTTAAATGAAAAATGTCACCAGCATATAAGACAAAAAAGATAAGAAAAATACACAAGATAAAGAATTAAATGAAAAACAAGCCACTTTTCAGTCATATTCATCATAAAATAAATAAAATCTGTTGCAATATATGTTTTTTCTTATAGAACTTTATTGACAAGCGCAGAGCAATTTCAACTTCACTGTCACATATTCTAAAAAAATATTGCCTTCACAGATCCATGTGACTATTAGACATATTGGGGCCCTTTTTTCCCCTAAAAACAGTATAGAGTAAAATCCTTGGTGTACACATGCATCTCTATCTTCCTTTCTATATAAACTAAATATGAGTAAATATAAGCTCTATACAATATTTAATCAGCCCAGAATGTAGAAAATTGGAAATTGATTGTGTATCAGTCCTTAAAAGACTTCATTATGCCTTCATTTTTTTGGAATAGTTTGCTAAAGTCTTTAACATTTATCAAAATAAGGGTCCTTCCCTGTTGCTTTTTAAGGAAATCAAAGACAAAACTGTCTTGTTTATAATTGAGGCAAATGGTTGGAGATCACCACCAGAACCTCTTTAGGAGCATTTCCACTTAAATGAGACTTTTTGACAGTTTTCTTTGTGAGAATCAGAATTGAATTACCTGCATGAGTGTCTGCCAGATTGAACAAACGTTTCCTATTTTACTTTAATGATCAGTCCAAAGTTAAGTAATACCTGGAACTGGCAAACAGGACGCCCACTTAAATAGTAATTGGGTCTCCGTTTATGCTATAAAAATTCCTACCCTTACTCAAGAACCCTATTAAGCTCCTAAAGCTGCTGTTTATAACATGTCCAAGCTGATGTAGCTGTTACTAAAAGACGTTTGTTTTAAAAAGGACATAAAGAAAGACCAATGTGACAAAACACAGGAACAATTTAATCAAACAGGATGATAAGTAACATTTTTCTAAAATCTTCTAAAATTCCTTAAGATGGGTCTCTGACTCCTTCCTCAAAGAGGGAGTAGTAGTGAGTATTTTTCTCTACTTTCAACAACTTAGATCCAGTCGTACATTTTTTTTCCTTCACTCTTTGTTATAAATTTAAAATTTTTAGACACAAGCATTATTTTTGGTTATAAATGCCCAAACTCATTCAAGCCAGAACCTGATAATGATCTGTTATAGTAATCTCATCACATTTTTGTCTTCATTCAGATTAATTTTTGTTTATTTTTAAAAAAAGCTTCAGTTCATAACAGAGGTTTTCACAAAGTACAAAAAATACACAAAAAAGATTAAACGATCTGACAGAGCTTTCTTAATTATGAATGGTATGATCCAATTCAATTCAGACTATCCTAATAAACCCAAATAATCCTACAATATAAAAAACATCAAAGGGTTTTAGATGCGATTTTAGATGAACTGACTAGACAAACTGCTGAACACGTTTAATAGAAAAGACCCATTGCCACTAAAAGAAAACAATGATGACGAAACGCTGTGTCTTAAGCTCCTCTGTTCATGTTTCCGTGTGCATGTGTTCATAGTTTAGTGTAAGACTCAACAGCTTAACACAGTATTTTGCTTTTGTGTAAAAACAGTGACCTTTGCTCAACACTTTAAAAGATTTGCCAAAAGATTAAACTGAATTTTAGATGTAGCTACTGATTGCAACATCCTTCTCTTTTTTGAGGTGTGTTAAAGTCTGGCAAACTCATAGTTTGTGTTTTGTGGTGTGACCCAATTTCAGGCATCTTTAAGTTGTCTGATAAATGACTTCATTACTAGCTCTAAAAGTTTTTTTTACATACAATGGTACTAAAATGAAAAGTGTTTTCCCTGCAAAACAAACCCAATTTATCATAACTCTATTTAAAATCATCTTTATTGCTTGTATAAAGTGTTTTGCTGAGATTCTGTGTTTATATCTTCACTTTGGTCCAATGTATCTAAGGGATGTTTCTTCTTGAGTACCTACTTAAGTTTTTTTTTTTTTAAAATACGTTTTTTTTTAAATTAAATGTACTTTTTCTATCCCCAAAAGCTTAAAAAAAGGTTCCAAATAACCAGTGATTTTTTATAGCACTGGATTATATTTTGACAATCTGTGGTGTCTGAAGTGTAACAGAGTTGTGTCTATGTTTATTTTTTTAGTTTAACAGGGAACGTGTTGCGCCAGCATGGTATTTCTTTGTTATGGAATTCGTCAAAACAGCTAAAAAAATGTTTTGGTAATACCTCCATCAATGTAACCTGTGCATAACACCACATCTTCTGTAAAATGCACCATTTAGAGCTTGTGGTGCCAGTTCAGATCTCACTTAGATTTCACACGAAAAACAAATTTGCTAGGAAGCATTGTTATTATTTATTTTTTTCTTTTTTACTTGGAAAAAAGACAACTTTTTAAATCATCTTAGAGTTAAATTTCTTTCTTTTTTCTTTTTTTTGTCTTTTTGTTGCAGAAATTTTTCTCTTTGGCCAAATAAGGCAAAAAATAACAACTACAGGCTCGGGAAAATGTGAACTTTTGAGTCCAGAAAGACAAAAGTTAGTGAAAGTGCTGCAACGTGATATTGAGAGTGATAAAATCACATAAAATGTTTGGCGAAACGCAATCCCTTTGGTAAAAAAAATAAATAAAGTCGCCATGCTGGTAACTACAAGGATATTTGATTGCTTTTCATTTTAAATAAAGTATCTTATCACTAACTTTGTCTTGCAAACTTGCTGAGAATAATCCATTAAACTCCACTTTAACTTCTTTTGCCTCGTCAGCTCTCGGGTAGCTTGGAGCTAATTATTCTAGCTTTGGCTGAAGTTACCTTAATACAAGCCAGCAGGGGAACATGGGTGGTATGGACAGGAGCCAGAAAGTGAAATAATTATGTATTGAAGTGAAAGCTCTCTTTGCCCTTGTTTCTATGTTGTCCCCCAGTAATTGTTTTCAGATTTTGACATTCGGGGCCTTTCCAAACATTTCTGCTGAGCTAGTATTTTTGTTTATTTAAGATGTAATTTAATAAGAGGCTTGCGGTCAATTGCAAATGGCATGCAACATTACACATTACAACTGTGGAAAAAGAAATCCTACAGAAATATACATATAAACCCAGTCTCAGTCAGATACACTGATGTGGAATACATACTAGGTTGCTATATATGGTTCCTCAAAAGCTTAGGTCCTCTACCTGAGTCTGGGGGGGTTTGAAGGTCCTCGTCTATGCTGATCCTGTGCCATACTTTTGCATATTGCAGGAATCTGCTTCAGCCACTCCTCCAAGTTTAAAAAATAAATAGTACTTGATAATAAATGGTGAATACAAAATAATGATAAAGAAAATTTGTTTTGTTACGTTTTTGATTTGATAAAAGAAAGTTTTGTAACAGTCCACAGGAAGAAAAAAAAGCCAAAAAGGGTCAAATGATTGGCAAAGTAGTGAGTCTAACTTGTAAAAACACAATATCTAAGGGAGAATTTTGCAATTCAGTGCTGACAGTGTCAGGATGTTGGGAAAATGGGAAAACAAGTTTTCCCTGTCTATTATCTGTAGCTTTCCGGCTATGTCTATCTGAGTATCTATGTACGTGGAGAAAGACGGAAAAAGAGGGATAGAAAGTTCATGGAATAGATAGAACAAGAGGAGACGACCAAACAAAGACACACGGCTCAGCCTGCCCACCCAGGTTGAAAACAACAAGGAAACTTAAACCAGGAAAGTAAGAAGAAAGTTCGTCAATGAAAAATCTTAAAACTTTGTCTGAAAAGGAGATAAAAAAAAAGTCACATGACACCAGAGCTGTGGATCTGAGGCATCTTAAGTTTACAGATTAAACGTTTGTCTGAATCTTCTGGTTTTCCTTCACACCCTCACAGTTCCAGAATCTCAAAACTTTCTCTTTTTAGTCAAGTCAACATTTAGTAATCATCTCTATCTTTCAAGTTTTTACTTTAAATTATGTTTTGTTCATATTAAGTTATATATATATTTTTTTGGTTTGTCTTTAACTTAACAATTGCAAGAATTATACTTTAAATCTGACTTAAATGCATCAAAGAAAATACTCATAATATTAATAACGTGTTTTCTTACACTTCTACGGCAACACATAACAAAAGTATAAATTTAAAAGATGAAACTAAAAGTATCTATACCTTGAGCGATGGGGTAGATCACACTGCAAAATCCCACTCAAAAATAAAATTCCTTATTTGTGATTTGTACTCTAGATGTTTTGTAGTCATAGAAATAAAAGTAATAGTTTTTTCCATAAACTTCACAAAAAAAGCATGAAAGTAAAAATGTAAACGTGTTTTGTGTTATAGCAATGATTTGTTCAAAGGTCTGTATTTTCAGAGAAAAACAATCCTTTTCTCTCAACGGAAACTTGTTAAACAATGTTTAGATTTGAACAAAATGTGAGAGTATTGTTTGTGAGATCATTGTTAAATGATATTCATATTTACAAAGAGAGGAACTGAGGTGTTTCCAAAAAGAAATCAGCTTTTAGAGCACTCACACACACACACATTCACATGAGCACTGAGCATAAAAAGTGGTCTGTGAACAGAGAGCGGGGCGCAGACAAGTTCTCACATTTCTTAAATGCTTACATTCCTCTCACTCGCTGTTCTAACTCTGTTTCAATCGGAGTGTTTAGGTTTTACACTGAACAATGACAAAAAAAAGAAAAAAATCTCATAATGGATGTGCAAAAAAAGAAGAATAAAACAAACATACGCAAAGTTGGAACCAAAAAAAATGTGGTTTTCTGTCTACACTGATGTCACAAAGGATTCAATGAACCGTAGTTGGAAACCTGCGTTCCTGTTGAGTTCTTTATTTCCCGACTAGTGAGAGCTACAGCCTTCAGGCTCGCTGACTATAGATGAAAGTTCTCTAATTCACTGTGTCTGCATATACAGAGAGTACACATGTACGAGAAAGTATGTCGCTCCTCACCTCGCTATTATTGAGAGGTTTTTCCGTTACTGCCTTTCAATCTGTTTAATGAGGCAGGATACAGTGTTTGCATTTAGCTGAGCTGTTTGCAATGAGGAGGGAAGAGGAAGTTACGAGCCTTACAGTGAAACGCCACAAAGTCAATGTTTTAAACCTGTCTGCTACTCAATTTGAATTGGAGATTTTGTCAAATTATTCTCATTTGTGATTAATTTTTAGCCACTACAATCTTGAATTTATTAGAACTTTTCTCAGCTCTTTTTTAATTAAACATCTTTTTTGTCGTTTTAATAAATGTGAAAGCAACCGCCATGCTTTTGTTAAGCTAAACACTGAATTTACATGTTTTTTCTATCCATTTAGCTAGCTTGTACACATTTAAAACATAAATAAAAGTAAAAATCAAACCCAAGGAAGTAAAATACTCAAATATTTTTATATATAAATTAATTTCATTTTTGCAAATGATCAGTTTACAAGTAATCTGAATAATATTTCACCTTTTTTTTGTTTTTAGAACCATAGGGTGACATATTACTTCTCGTGTTTATTTGTAAAGTTGTTAATTACTTTTCTGAAATGATCTTTTCTATTGTCAGACATTAGAACTTCACAGCTTCAGAGTTGTTTGCTGCCCTCAGGTGGATAATAATTTTACTACAAACAAATGCAATAATTTTCAACTCAAAACTATTAAATCCCACAGAGTAGTTGTATTTTTTCCACATGCAGAATTAACATATCAAAAAAGCAATTTTTGTCAGATTTAAACCCCCTCTGTTACTTATACTCCCTGTGTGGTAGTTGAGACTGCTCAGTGCTGCAGGTCAAGCTACCCTATCTTCATTGATGTTGACCACCCTTTCTCTGTTCCCCTGCTCCCCTGAGTCTCTCAGGTCCCAGTCATGGTGCACTTATAATGGGTGGCTCTGGAAACCCAAACCCTCATTACCTTCCTCATTACTCCCTGCAGCACAAAGGAGACCTGTTTTCTGGCCTTGACTCCTTCTCTGGGGTGATACCCATACACATTCATATGGAAACACACAAAACTCAAATGCACCTCATGCCCTCATCTGTCTCCCTCTTTCTTCCTTTTGACTCTTTCTCTTTGGTCCGTGGGCTGGGTGATCAGATGTCCACGCTTCTTTGTCGGCTCTTTTGTACAGAAGAACAAAGGCAGACCATCTCTCTTGACATCTCTTGTCTTTTTCACTTTGCTCCCTTTACTGCCCAACTTCTATTTACAGTCATTTTGTATTATTTTTTTATAAAGCAATCATGATGAGGTTTATTTTATGATGCTAATTCAATTAGCTGACTCTACTGGTTTTTTTCCCTTCATTTCAAGGCTCGGAAATTGGATTCAGTTTCTTTACTAACCACTGGGGAGCAGCAGTTGTCTAACAAAAAATAATTAGGATATATTGGACATTTTAGCAATTGAACTCCAAATGTCAAAGAAATCCATTGATTCACAATAGAGAA
>NC_050518.1:9778750-9801481 GCF_002922805.2 Oryzias melastigma | reverse complement strand
TAAGTTACTCTTTAATCATTGATTTCTTGTAATCCATCCATCCATTTCCTTAGCCTGATTTATTTCTTTTGGACTCACGGGACAGTCAGAGCCTAACCTGGCTACTGTTGGGCCAAGGTGGTGTGCACCCTGGACGGGTCACCAGCCAATTGAAAGTTATCAATCAACCTATGACTCGTGTATTTGGATCATGAGAGGAAGCTGGAAACCCACACATCACAGCTCAGATTTGAACCTTTGACCTTCTCACTGTGAGGGCTAACCACTATGCTAACATGCAGCCCTAATTTTTTTTGTAACTGAACAGATTATTAGATTTCAATAATTTGGTTGAGGTGGCAACTTTTGTTTTTCTGGCTTTTGGAAGATATTATCAATCCATGCTGGTAGTTTGAGGATTTGAATCATTTGGATTCACAGACAGAGAGAGGTCATGGTGTCATTAAAAAAATAGAAAACCAAATATGTCCAAGTCCCAAAGTGTCTGGTGCTCTTTAAGTAACTCCAAATCTCAGCCAAATTGGTTTTTTTTTCTTTATTTTTTTTGTAGCAGTAATATGTTTGCTCGGTAGACTGCTGTAAATGGTAAAGTGGTATACTTGTTTAGCGCTTTTCTAATTTTCTTGAATGCCCAAAGTGCTTTACAGTCACAGTCCCATTCATCCATTCACACACATCCACACCCTGATTGATGGTAGCTCCGCTTCTGAACACTGGCGCCAACCTGTAGCCACCAGAGGCACTGTGGGGTTCAGTGTCTTGCCCAAGGAAACTTCGACACATAGGGGGGGGGGCAAGGTGGGAATTGAACCTGCAATCTTCCGATCAGATGTCAACCGTTCTACCTCTACACCACAACTACTGTAAGGCTGCAGCTAATCAATCTATTTGTAAATGCTCACAAAATGACAATGTGTGTGTAAAAAAAACTGTTTTTTTTTTGTTTTTTTTAGAGTTAATGCTAATGAGATGGAAAGCAAATCTGTTTTTGTTTGCTTTGTTGAAACCCCCAGGTATTAAAATGTACACAGCGAGAGGTGTTCTTTGCTAAAATTAGGCCTAATATTCTTAAAAGAGGGTTTATTTTAAAACTCAACAGCGTTAGAAACAGCAGTGATATTAGGACGAGGAAATACAGCCCGAAAAACAGGCATCTCACACAGGAAATTGTTATGAACTTTGAACTGAGAAAATTAAAAAAAAAAAACATTCTGTCAAGATAAATAAAATGAAGATAAGATTGGGGTTGTTTGGATTTTTATAATTTTTCTGGAAAATCAAAATCAAAGAAATAAACTTAATGAATAAAATGAAAGTAAACTTTTCTTTTAAGCAATCAACTTTAAAACACATGAGAGCTTTCTCACTTTTTCAAATGAAGAAATACATTTCAGGAATTCAACAAATTTGTCGTACTTTATACTGTTATACTGTTCTAAATGTGAACAAAATGTTAAAAGAGGAATTTGATCACGCAGCTCACGCAGGCAGACACTCCATCAGGCTCCTGAAGCAATATTCCACCACAACTCATAAAATAAAATTTCCCCAACTTGAACACACAATCACACGGATATTCACACACACACCTAAACAAATAGACACAAGAAGAGAAACAAACAAAAAAGTTAACTTCTCATTTTGGGAAATGTCATCACAAGCACCATTTAACCCATAGTAATATTATTTGTTCACATTTTTTAATTCCCTAATTTATCTTTAACAAATTTAACTCGACTACATTTCCCAAAATGTCACAGTTTGAAATATACATTCATAATGCCAGTTAAAAATGCATTGAAAACATGACCTGAAGATCAAGAGGAAAAGATTGAAAATAATGATTCTTAACTCAGTTCTGAATCTTGAAAAGCAAAGGATAGAACCTAGCAAAGTCTGTTCTTTTCCTACATAAAAATTGAATCTGATTTATGCTAAAATTCTTCCTAATGTTTACTTTTAGCATAAACTATAAGACAATAAACACTTCGTATTAGACATTGGTCTAAAAACAAATGCCAAAACAAAGGCAATGGAAGAAACGGGCCACCAACAAACTTATGAATCCTAATGTGGAAACACAAGAGATTATGAGGTTATTATTATAAACCAGGTATAATCAAGAATTGAATACATGAATAAAAGAAACTTTGCACTATCATCCATCTAAGTCTTGATTTTCTAAATATTCAGCAAGAGGCCTTAAAAGCATCTGGATGATGACGCCACTGCTCACCCATTAACAGTGATTGAGAACCCATTTCCAAAGAAACACATCGTAGACCCATTAGAAACTGGTTCAATACACTTTGCTCAGATTTACGCTTCTTTTATGAAACAAGAAATTAACATGCTTACTTAGTATTCATGTGCAAATGAAGCTGCATTTCAAATGCTTCCAAGAAGACAGAAATGCAGAGAACACCGAGGTCAGGAAAAGCTAAAAGGCAGACTTTTAATTTTTGATTGAGGACGGGTTTTTGATTAAAAATAATAATATGACCAGATGTTTGAGCAGAATTAGGAAGTTACCAGCACCTTTTATGTTGGTAATACAACTTCAACTGTAAAACATAAACCATTCCCTCCTTCTCTTGAGTTTTGCAGCAAATTATTTTTTCCTGTTGTCTCATTTTTGTTTCTTGCTCCCTTTTTGTTGTGCTCCTCTCACCTCCATCAGCCTCTCTTTGTTGCTCTCTCTGCCTATTTCAATCAACGAGTGGAGTGAATAATTTATTCAGCTCTGTGGGGATTAAACCTCTGTGATTGGCAGCTTTACTCTCACTGTCTGTTACATAATTAACATACTTAGTTAAAATGATTGAAAAGTCATTTCAGAGTCAGCACTATTTGGTGTAATGACCATTGATCGCCCTCACTCTCTTTGTCTTTTTCTTTGCCTCCGATTTACAGTTCGACATCTGTATTGACAATAGAATCCATCACTTTAGGCCTTATAGCAAATTAGAAAAACTAAAATATTTTGTATTCAAATGAGACAGAATTTGTCTTGACTGACAATTTTCTATAGTGGTTCTCTTTTTAAATAGCGAGTTAAAAGGATATGTTGAACCCCTCAGAAGATTTAAGGATCTCAGTCCAGCAGACTGAGCAACTAAAACAGTAAAAACTTAACCTAACCTTCAAAAAAGTGACAAACTTCAAACCTGAAAGTATACTGAGATGTACACTGTAATCCAAAAACACAACATGTGAATAACCAGACGATGACTAACTGAAATCATGAACTTTATAACACTGAAGGGACTAATTAACAAGAAAGTACAAAGAGCTGTGGTAATTACAAAGTAAAAGCGTGTGAGGTCATAACAGAGGTAACGGGAACAGAACTTAAATGACTGAACAAAATTAACCAACTTAATCAAACACATGAATAAACAGCTAAAGGAACAAAACTATAAAACAGAGCAACGGATTCTTATTCTGTCTTGTGGTTAAAAAGAAAAAAAAAATAATAGTTAAATCTCAGATTCTGTGTTTTGTTTTTGTATGGAAGTATTCTGGATCAGGATTATGTTTTTTAACATTCTTTTAGCTAATCTGTAGCACATGATCATAATGAAGGCCAGATCACTGACTGTATATAGACTACTGGACAGAGGGGGTGTGACATCATCCAAAGAAAATGCCTTAACTACAGCTTCAGCTACCAATTCAGTCGACATTTGTCCACAATATGGACGTCGCCATGTTGGAGCCAGACTACAGTGATTGGCCTGAGTCACGTTTTCATGGCAACCACTATCACCAATCATGATTAAGCTTCTTCGAAGTCAACATCCCTTCTTCTGAAGCCGGCTGAGGAGAAGATGTCAATCAAACAATCGAGATGGGGCCCAGCAGGAACCACGTTTTTACTGAGGCATGTGATTGGTCAATTTATAACTTCTATAACTTGCGATAAAGAAAAAAAGATCATGAAAAAAATTAAGGATTAGCAAGAAAAAGGTATTAGAGCAAGAATGGTTAATATAGCAAATAGAATTACGTAGTAATAGCAGTTTATTTCTCAGTGGAAGTCTATGGAATTTTAGCCATTTGGAGCAAGCAGGTACTTCTAAGGAGGAGCGGGATTTTTGTCCAGTTCTCTATATACAGTCAATGGTCCAGAATAGGCATGTGAAAGGGCTTTGAAACTGCCCCAATCCAAAATTAGCTAAAGAATAATAATAATAATAATAATAATAATAATAATAACTTTACAAAAAACAAAAGCAAATGAACAAACAAACAAAACCCCCACAAAACAGCAAATGATGCAAAAGTAAAATAAAATACAAAAATATCAGGCGATAGCATGCTTTTCTAATCATTTTAGGGGCTCAGAGGGTAATGACACCTTAAACTGCATGTGTGGCCGGATGCAGCCCTCCGGGTAAATATATCCGGCCCTCCAGATCATTTTATTTTATTTTTATTACTGTAACATGTATAATTTTGCCCAAAAATATAATTACGTAGAGTAGAATATATATGTTGGAATAATATTAATGCCTGTTTTTATTCATAGTTATGTTAAAAAGTTACATTTTAAAGTTTTAAAAATGTAGTTTTAGTGCGTTCAATAAATGTTTATGTTGCTCAGCCCCAGACCTAAGGTGCATTTTGGATTTTGGCCCCCTGTGTGATTGAGTTTGACACCCCTGCCTTAAACATCAGCCCACCCAGAATTCCCCCCTGATATTCTACCTGCACTCCACTGTGGGGCTGGCTGAATCTAATGGCTTTTTTGTTTTTTTCCCTATGGTGTAGAGGTTATTGGATTTATTCAAAAAGCAGGCAGTCGTTGGGAATACAAGGTAAAGAAAAAACAAGTGTCTCTTATGGTGAAAGAGAAATAGTTGCATGAAAGCAAAAGACGTCTTAGTTGTAGTTCCTACACAGTTTTACTGAGAATGCCATCCATCCATCTGACAGAGAGGGTTCTGTGGAAAGAAAGGATTTGTCTTTGTGCATCTTCGTGGGAGTTTTCATTCGCCCTGATTCCTTTAGTAGCTTAGCTCTTCCTCAGTCTCAGTGCTATTAGCCCTTTGCCCTCTTCTGAAGGGGAATAAAGAACAAAACACTCTATGTACTGACTATAACTTTGTGCTGTTAACCTTTTCTCCTCTCTTTTCATCCTTAAACTAAGTGTAAAGACTTGAGGGAAATCCATTAAATCTTTTTTTTAATACTTTGACCTGTTAATCTACCTGAAGCAGCATCTTAAGTGCAGAATTAATATGCTTTTACATTCAAAAAGTGATTATTCATGGTGCTGCTCCTGTTAATAAATGCTTCTTTATGTGTGTCTGTGCACACATGTGTGCAAAACCATATCAGCTTTATAATGCAAAGTGGGGAGAATCTGGGTCAATCCATTTATCACAGTGTACTCCTTTACAACAGGGAACAGACTGTGCCCTTTAATTAAAAGGTGCAAAATTAAACGTGAAAGACATTAAAAAAGAAAAAAAGAAAAGTAATGTTGTTGTATGCATTTATTTGTGACCCAGCTAATGGTGAAGTTGACTAATTAACAGTAAATGTCATAATTTCATAATGTCATAAATCTCCACTTCAGTTGAATTCAGTCTCGTCTGTCTGAGTTGCTAATGCTAACAGGCTAATTAAAACCTGGTACATTTCATTTTATGAGCATATCTGTTTTCTGAAACCACATCTTTTCTGGTCTCAAGTCTGTTGCTTTCTGTCTGATCAACTGTCGCTAACTTTTTCATTTTGTCCAAATTCTTCCTGGGTACTGAAAAAAGTGAAACAATGGATCAATTAACAAAAGCTCTATCATTTTTAACATTTAAAATCCTTAGTTTTCATCAAACTATTAAGTAAAATATTAAGTTGATGGTTTATTCAACTGAAAAATATTTGAATTAAATTGTCTGAAATGTTCTGAAATGGATCTCATGTATAATACAGTGTAACTATCCATTCATCTCTAATACCTTTTGGGATCAGGGGTCTGCCAAATTCTATATCTGTTAGACAAAGGCAGCGTCCAACAGTGTCACTTTTTTGTGTTTTTTTTTTAAACACAGATAAGAAAAACTTTATTAAACTAGGTTTTCTAAAACCACACAGTTCTGCTCACTGGAGGCTGTCATTTAAGGTCACATCAAAGTTTCAGGGCGCTTGATCTCCCTCAAATTCCTGCTCACCACTAAAGATAAATGGGAAGTCTGCAAATGCAAACTCAAACCATTCATAGTCATTTGTTGCAGCAAATATTGCTTCCATATCTTCCTGTTCACACTCAGTTTCTCCCTTGAAATCTTTATCTCTGGATTCTATAAGTAATTGCTCCTTGCATCAAAATGCTGTCATTCTTATATAGCTTTGACTAAATTTAAGCCTGAACAGAATTCACGTTTTAAATAAAAAATTGCCAAGAGACAAGTATTTTACTTTAACACTTCATAATAGTTTCCTAACAATCTCAAATAAAAAAAAGTCTGAGATTTAAAAAAAATCTCAAATTATTCAAATCAAGCTTTGCAAAGACCATTTTGCTATGATTGACTGTAAAATTAACCTCATAAGAACATTTCCCGTGCAGTTTCAGCTCACATTTATAATGAACTGTCATGAAAACAAATATTGCTTTCTTCACCTCATGATTAAATTACTTGTTTTCTGTTATTTCTAAGAAATGTTCTTATTGCTATGCTATCTCAGAAAACCAAGCTGAAGAAAAATATTAGCACACACGGTTCTTCTTATTTTCCACAGTTTAGTAGAAAAGGTGATACAAAATAACACAGGGCCATGCATTAGGTGATCTTTGTTTTGGATCTTTGCGGGTGATAACCTGAAAGTGATTACTCGAGAGACAACAGGTGAAAAAATAGGGGCTTGGGCATGCACTGTTTGCTCACGCCAAATCTAGTCGTGCAACTTTAAGTCTGTCACCTTTAAAGACGGTCTGACGTCTGTTATGCAGGAAGTGTGCAATGTGTTTTCTGTGACAGGAGCACCAAAGCGGAATGCTCGGGCTGTTGCAGCAGACACTTGGCAGCTGGTCAGTGATGAATTTGTGCTCATGATGGCCAAAAAAGGCCTTTGCAAGCGGGATCAAAGATGGGGTACAGGTGGTGGTGGTGGTGGGGGCAAAGTAAAACATCCGTGGCTCAGAAAGAAAGAAGAGCCCAGGAGGGAAATGTGCTGGAAGAGAGGAGTACCCTGCACATTTGAAACGTCCAAGGTAAAATGTAATATCAAAAAAAGGAGGAAAATAGAAAAACAAACAAGTATTTTAAGGTTATCAACCATGAAAAGAAACTGTTACCCTCTAACTCATCCAGAACCGTCCAGACTGAAACACCAGACAGGCAATATGCCTAAAAAATCTTTGCCTCTTGCATCCCAGAGATGTTATGAGAGCAGATGTGCTCTTTTTGTCACCTTTTGAGGCATCAACGCCTCCTCCCTAGCGACAATGACTGCAGACATTTTTTTTATTTTTTGTCCTGTGTCACGTTTGACTTGCATGTGCTGCAAATTCATCTTTTTTTTTAAAAGATCCTCACAATTTTTTTTACACTTTCTGACTGAAATGTCTTAATTGCACATATATACAAAATATATTGTAATATTTTGCATACCATTCAGTGCATTAACATTTGTTATCATGTTTGCAAGTTTTTAGCTGAAAACCTTTGGGTAAGTTTGTCATATGGTCAATTGAGAATAGTAAAACAACATTTACTTAATTGCTTTGAAGGATAGCTTGGAAAAGCAATTACAGTCAGATTTTAAAATAAATGCATGATCTTTGTATTTTTAAAAGACCAGTTCTGGTTTTAGTCACTAAAATGAAACTTATTAAACAAAATTTTAATGCCAATATGCAAATAAATTCGTTTCACTGAGTTTTCAAGCCTTTATGCTGTTTCAAGCGATTAAATTAACTTTTATTGATGTCTTTTAATCAAGCTTTTATCCAATACTGTGTTTTTCTGTATCTTGAATCTTCACTGGAAAGAAAAAACATGAATGCATTGGGAAGATGATGATTCAAAAGCTGAGGTTGATTTGACACCCATATTTAAATCTAAGTGTTTTTAATTATGGGGGCAGATGAGATTTTAAATGTCAGTTCTGAATTATTTATGAAGGCAACACCTTACAACGAAGCAATTGATGGAGAATTACAAAAGACTGGAATTAGAAATGAAGGGACGGGATGGAAACATTTTAGTCCTGTAAGTACAAAGTGAAATCAATGATAGAATTAAAGAAAATAACAAAAAAAATAAATAAAAAACAAGATATATAGAAAAGAGTTACATGCCTGTCCATATGCACATGTGTAATTGGATTGTTTGAATGTACATTGAAATAGAAAATGTTTAAATTATCACAGAATGTTTCCTTTTTCTCTAAATGTCTTTTGTATTAAAGAGGCTGGAATTTAAAGGTTGGAATGTAATTTATTTAATTTAATTTCACTGAAAAGCTAAAATCAAGTCTTGGTTATGTTTTCATGTGTAATTCTGTCTTTATGAAGTAGGATCACCTTTTATGCAAGTGGTGATAAAAAAGAAAAAAACAAAAACTAAAAACAAAACCTCCAAGACTTTTAAGCCTGTTAGTTGTGCTAAATCATAAATGAAAACAAATAAAAACCATCCTCATGGTGCACACGGCTAGATTTAAATACGCAATATACATCTATAAATTAAGTTTAAGTCTCTAAATGCCTAAGTGTCTCATAATCCATATAGTTTGTGTTTCCTCTATATGTGAAATTGCTTTCATTTTCCCCTCACATAACAGGGTTGTTCACTGACATCAATGAAGAAATAAAAGAAGACTTTCTACTAAAGCTTAAAACTGTGGAAGGAAAAAAAGGAAAACTGGAAGGGCAAAAGTAACAAAAAATGACAGAAATGCCTATTTGTGCTGCCGGGTCTTTCTAGGTCCGGTTGACCCGCTTATGAAGGACATATTGTTTGAGAAGAAGGTTGGAGAACCACCAAGGACCTTCTGCAAAAACATCTAAAAATGGCAATGCCTTTTTTTTTAGCTAATTTTGCAACATGGCTGAACCACTTACCTGTCTTGAGTTCTCAAGAACATAATCACGCAGCAGTATTAGACCATTTCTGCTTCTTCCTCTCCATTTTAATATTTTTATGTTAAAAAATGTTTGTATTACTGCAGTGAAGTTATTTTATCTGCACATATGATAAGTACAGGTGTCTTCTTTCTCCATCTCAAAGACTGTTTTTTTCACTGAGCTACAAAATCCTTGCTACAGCAGACAAACTCAAACAAACCCACATACTCAGAGGCGTATCAGAAAATCATGCAGATCCACAGATTTCTTTTTCTTTTCCCACACTGCATCCATATATGTTTTTGTTGACAAGTTAAAACCTGTTTGTTCTTTCCTCTTGTTGGAAAGTGGTTTGGAAGGTGAAAAAGTGAGAAAACAACAGACGGTTTATTTATTAATATAAAAAAGAAATTAGTATGGAGCATAATTTGATTAGCCCCAAACACCATGCCTACAGGCAGATCATAGCTGCTGTTTCATTGTTTCTTTTTCTTTGGTGTCTATAAATTCCTTGGATATCCATTCATCCATTTTCTTCCACTTATCTGGGACTGCGTATAAGCGAATGTGCTCAGACTTTCCTCTCCCCACTTCCTCCAGCTCCTCTGGGGGAATCCTGAGACGTTCCCGGGCCAGCAGAGAGATGTAGTCTCTCCAGTGTGTCCTGGGTCTTCCCCGAGGTCTCCGCCCACTGGGACTTGCCTGGGACATCTACTCAAGAAGGAGTTTAGGAGGTACAAATTCCAGAGTAATCTCAGTTGCATACGCTTGCTGTGGAGGAACAATCACTCTTTACCTGAGTTTCTGTGGAGAAACTCATTTTAGGCATTTGTACCTGGGTTCTTGATCATGACCCAGAGCTAATGGTCATAGGGGGAGGGGTGAAAGAGTTTTGTTTTCTGATTCAGTACAGTCTTCACCACGTCAGAACAATACAAAGATTGCATAACATCACACCAATTTGCCTGCCAATCTAAACTCCTCCACTTGGGACAGGAACTTACGGACCCAGACTGGACAAACTACCTCTCTCCAGTCAAGGACCATGGCCTTAGACTTGGCGGTTCTGACCCTCATCCCAGCCGCTTCACATTTGGCCACAAACTGCTCCAACATATCCTGGAAGTTCTGGCTCCATGAAGCTAACAGGACAACATCATCTGCAAAGAGCAGTGAAAAAATTCTTATTCCCCCTAACCAGACCCCTTCCAGCCCCTGGCTGAACCTAAAAATTCTGTCCATGTAGATCAAGGGTCCCCATTCCTGGTCCTCGAGAGCAACCACCCTCCCTTTTTATCCAGCTCTCCTTGCACTGCTTTCTGCTGATTACCTGGACCAGGTTTGTTCATTCAATCAGAATGTGAAGACATCTGACTGAGTTAATCAGCAGCTGGCAAGGTTTGGAGATCTGGAAAACAGTCAGGGTGGTAGCTCTCGAGGACCAGGAATGGGCACCCCTGATGTAGATTATGAACAGAACTGGTGATAGTGGCAGTCCTGCCAGAGTCCAACGTGCACCGGAAACAGACCAGACTTACTGCTGGGTATGCAAACCAGGCTTCTGCCCTGGATACACAAAGAGCCGGACAGAATTCAGTAATGCCCCCTTTCCACTGAGCGGTCCATTCCTGTACGTTAAGGAGTGGTACAGTACGGTCAAATCAATTCTGGCAAGCGTTTCCAGACTAGCGTGTCATTGTAGACTAGAAAAGCAACAGCAATGGAGGTCATCCAGCAGCCGTCTTTTTCTTGATTTACTTCTGGTACATCGTGTATAACAGAAATTTTATGTTGTTTGAAAGAAGATTGCGGGCGGCTAAGTAGAATACAGCCTTAAAAAGGAAAATGTTGGAAGCATTAGTTTAAACAAGCACTTTATTGGTGCTTTCTAATATTGTCATCACTTTCTACCAATCAATGGATGGCTACAGTGGCTCCGCCCCAACCATTCCGTTCCACTTTTCAATGGACCTACAACATATGGTGGCCCTCAAGAGGTACAGGTTGGTACCGTTAAACGAGTCCATTTTACAATGAAAACATAAAAATACAGACCACACTGGTGGGTCAGTGGAAACGAGGCTTTAAGCTCCCCAGACCCCATTCTCACAGTACATCCTCTACATGGGGTTGTCCCTCAGATACCAAATTAGCCAAATGTACAACACAACTGTAAATAGGACTAAAGGAGAGAATAGAAAATTATTTCCTATGAGGAAAGGAATATGCTATGTAGGTTTTACATTTTTTTCTTTTGTAAATACAGGTGTATAAGTAATATCCATTTTAGAAAACATATATTAATATAGGAAGGGCATGCTTTTCTACTGGCTTTACAGTGAACTGTAAAGGCAGTAGAGAACCAGCTGTTTATTTTCAAAGACAGTCAAAAGAAGATTAGTTTCCATTAAAGTTCTAATCAGGTCAGAAAAAAATACTTTAATTAATAAATAATTACAGCACAAGCTTTATAATTCATCAAAGTCCAACCCTGCCTCTTGAGCCTCCAAATGGAGAACACACATGTGTCTTCAGTTCAACAAAGTTCAGCCTGTTTCCAGAAATAACGTCCTTCCGTTCATTTGTTTTCTGTTTTTTTCCCCCCATCTTGAATCTGATGGTTGGCCTTCAAAGCACAGAAGCCCATTTTCCAACTGCTGCTGCTGATCTGCTCTGGTGGAGCTATATACATTATGCAACATATTGCCTGCCACTACATCTTCATATTTATGACACACATATGGGAATTCTCAAAAGTCCATCTCTGTGTGTTTATGTCAGTATGAAAAAGGAAATGTTCCTGAAAGCCAAAACTGGTTTCAAGGAAACGGCAACCAAGCAAAAAGTAGACCACAATTATACATGTTTTTCCTATTTTTTATGATCTTTTATAAAAAAAAAAAATATCTGTCATTTGATTGGCTCAATCTCTTCTGCCAGCATGCAGAGCAGATTAACAGGTTCAAACAGCAACAAAGTGCCCTAACCAGCTGTGCTTCAGCTGCGTTTAGTTTCCATTCTCACCCTCTCTCCCACATCCTTTCCTCGTTGCTGGGGTTACAGCAGGAGTTGATGTGGCTCCTGGCCAGCCAGGCTTTGTTGTACAGATGGCCCCGTCTGCGCTCCCTCTCTGCTTCTTCTCCTGTCAGCATTCACTGATCCTCCGTCATGTGCAGCTGCTCCGAGTCTCCATTCCTGCCAGGGACTCGGAGCAAGTTAGTCCAAACGCAGATATGCTTTGCCTTTCTTTGAAACTCTTACGTTTCTTTACAACTTTGTGTATGTATGCCATTACTGTTTACTGGTGTGCTCTTTAAAACAAGTATGTGGGATGGAAAATGTCACTGTCTGAGTCACAGGAATGCACTGCTTATAAAAGTGTAATGTGTTTCTAATTTGAATGGATGGGTTATTATTTCAAGATGATAAAAACTTTCCAAAAGACCCATTCTTCACATCTAACAGCAAATATATCATTTCAACAAGGTAGTTTCTTGTTTGGCCGCAGCTTTCTCAGCAGCTCCTGTCATGGGAACTGCAGCAACTATGACCCTGAATTTTTCTCCACGGTTCAGAGGCGGTGACGTAACATTTGGGACCTTTTTAACCAATCATCCATTTCACTTAAAACAAACAAAATTGTGATTTTAAGACCATCTCAAAAAGGAACTTACAAAACTTCACTTCTAAAGCTGGATCTCCTCAGAGTGACTGGATAGAGAGAAAGTAAAAATACAAATAAACAAACAAAAGCTCCATAAACAAATATTCCATCAGCCCAGCAGCCTCAGCAGAGCAGTAAAAGAAGAACAAAAGTTTCAGCTTTGGAGAAATGCCAGTCTGAAAAAAGTCAAATTTGAGCTGGAAAATGTAAGAAGAAGCACTCCTACTGGTAGACTACTCAACATTATTCTGGAGTTTTCCCTTCTCCTGCTTCACCCTTTCTTCAGAAGCTGCATGAAAAAAGATTAGACTCAACGCAGCCTTCTCAAGTGCAACCAGATGTCCACAAACTCAGCCAGAAGAGCTGCTCTTCCAGCAAATGACCCACTTCTGCCTCACACTCTCTCCTTAGGCATGTTTCAACAGCTTTCAGTCAGCTGCATTCTACTTTGAATCGTTCAAGTGCGATGTACAAGGTAGCCTAATTTCGTAGGTTAATATGAGAGCTGGGCGAGTCTATATTTAACATGGAGGGTGGAACTACATTAGGAAGGCCTTTGGCTGTCCCCAGGCTTTTCCCCTGTGGACTGACTGGCCTTTTTATTACAAGACAGCTTCAGTGTGGCCTCAATAAGAAAACAGTCTGTCTTGAATGAGTCAGAAGGCACTCATTAAATTCCTTAAAAGGAAATAAAGCGATTGTTTTCACAATCTTCCATTTAAGAGTATTTAAATTGTCCAAATTACAAAAGATAATATTTGCATAATAACCGGACTGTTTATATTGAGAATTCATAGTGGAAATGCCTACAGATATTTATGCTGATGCTTTAACATGACACCACTGCCTCATTATTCTGTCTTAAAAATAAACTAATTTCCATGTAAGAGCAGGTTTATTAGTCTCTAAAGGTGAAAAGGAATGTGTGTTCAGAAGATATTCATATTGGTGTGTCGGAACAAAAGCACAAATGTTTACTCGATAACATACAGGATTTCCAGATGAGATTGCACAATTAGTTATTAATCAGGTCAAACTGTTTTCAATCTCATTTTTCACCATAAATATATATAAAAAACATAAATATTCAAATTGAAAAGGTGTGAACACACCGAGCATTTGGACCAGCCATTACTCCTTCAGTGGTATGACTTGTTGAGCCAAGAAATGCAGCTTTAGAAATACTCTGAAAAGAGCTGTTCTTGTAAAGGCAGCTGCCTCGCTTTAAAAGAATTCACATGGTGAAGACGGAGGCAATAAATGAAACAGGTGAAGGATTCTTGAATACCAAAGAAAAACATTTAAGCTGCGTTTTAGATTCCTAGAAAAAAAAAAATCAAAGGCGACACATAAAAATGTGATCTTTACAGAATTACTTGAATGGAACTTCGAACAAATGATCAGAAGCCAAGAAAATGTATTCCAGTAAGGAGAAGATTAGTTTAAACAATCCTGGAAATGAATATCAAAATTTAAAAGGTGAATAAACACATCCATACTTGTTCCACTTTGGTGTCTTGGGGTTGCTGGAGCCTATCCCAGCTACTGTTGGGCAAAGGTAGGGTACACTTTGAATAGGCCACCAGCCCGCTGCAGGGCGATAAACTCACATGCACACCTTCAGGGATAATTTAAAGTAATCAATCAGCCTATGAAGCACCTTTTTGGACTGTGGGAGGAAGCCGTAGTGCAAATAAATAATAAAGAGTTTTTTCAGACCGGATCTAGAAATATCCAAACTGATGAATGCATGGGCTAACTGTCTTATTTTTACAAGTTTGATTGTATTTTTATTTTAGAAAAAAAATGCAATCTTTCACAACATCTATGGATGGAAAAAAGAAAGAAAGACATATTTTGTTTTAATCCCAGTGCTTAAACAGACCCTGGATCGGGTATGAACATTATGCCAATGACCACAGATCTCAGAACAGTGATACATGCAGTGAATCCCAAAACTCATAAAAAACAGGGAGGGTGGATCCCCCAACGCTATCAACAATATAGGGTTGGGTTTTATTTGAACTTAATTGTAAAGTGCTTCAAGCTACGCATGTATGAGAAGTGCTTTTTATAAATAAAGGTATTTGATCAGATCAGATCATTTCAGCGGTACAACGTTAAAGTCACACTCTGATCAGTTTTACTCGTTCCCAGTGATTTTTAATTATTATGCAGTTTTAAACTGAAATAAGAGAAAAAAATATGGTCTTGTTCAAGGACATGGTTCATAGAGAGTAGCAATAGTTCATTATAAAATCATCTCTGAGTTGTGGGTGAGACAGTTGGCGTGGAGCAACCCTTCCCCTCTCCGTTGCCGAGAGCTCAGAGCAGGCAGCTTGAAGCCCACCCAGTGTATTTTCTACGTAACAAATAAATCCTTTTTCAAGCTCTATTTTTGTCTGCTCCTGATTCCCAACGACTTGAATAAAGACATACTCAGAATTGCAATTTTAGGCTTAATTTAGGCGTAATTTTCAGAAAAATGCAATAATATTTTTTTTTAATGCCAGTTTTTTCACCTTTACAATGCAACTTTTCTGATTCTAAAACAAGCTGCTATTTTTAAATTTGATATTAAATGTAATTTTGGTTGTACATGAAGTAATGCTGCACAAACTTCCAAAAATAGAATCCTGTTAGTATGCCAGGGGTGGCAGTCAGCTGACCTTTTTTCCTGGAAACTGCAAAATGGCTGAATCCAGACCTGAACAATTGAAATAAAACCTTATTACAGCCCCATCCCTTCAGGCTGGAATTCATGAACTCAAGCTTGACGGTTACTTTGCTTTGCTGCTTCTGGTGTTACCCTTATACACAGATAACTGTAGATAACCTGATAAAAGGAAAATATTGAGAGTCACTGTTAAAACGGGAGGTTGCCTATTATAAATAATTAAGGATTTATGGATAAAATTCCACTCTGATCATCTTTTGATCAATTGTAAAAGCATTCCCAGTGGTCTTTAAAATTTTGACTGAATCATAACACTTGTGTCGTTCTCTCGGATAAACTTTCTGCTAAGCAGTTGTAGTTAGAAATTCGCCTCTGAGTGGTTGGGAGGACTGTTGGCATGGAGTAAACTCCGTCACTACTTCCCATAATCCATCTGTTTACATGCTCTCCTGCTAGCTTATAGCCCCAACTCAACATTACAGATGCAACAAAAATGGGGAGCGATTTTGGAGCTATCCAGACCCAGATGCCAGCTCGGATGAGGAAAACGTACACGGATCTATGTGTCTGCAAGTAGATGTATTGGAATGAAGCGGAGTGGGGCTCGGATTTTTTCTTATAAATGTTCTCAACTATCCAAAAAAAGCCACAATGATCATATATTACCTTTGGCACCATAAAGAACAAATTATTTATGAAATATGAATTATTTTTGTAAGTTTTTATCTCACCAGGAAGTAAGACACCTAACAACCTTTTGCTGCTTGTGGGTGCCGCCCATTTCATCTAGAGCAGGGTTCCTCAAACTACAACCCGCGGACCGGATCCGGATTTCATCTTTGTGAGTTACTTTTAGAACGTAACTCCCACAATAAATGATCTCAGATCTCAGAAAGGGTAACTAATATTTGGTTACATGCAGTGACGTGCGGCGAGGTTCACGGGTGGTGAGGCACGGACATCATCCGTCAGATTTACAGACATATGAACCCTAAACAAATTCTTGAGTTTAGGGGTTCAAAAACCCAATCATCTCTTTGGAATTGATGCTAAATAATATTAAAGAGTAACTGGACTGCTGCGCTTGACTTGCTTCAGCTAATTCTATTATTCTTCAGTCGTTGTGTCACATCCTCTAGGCTCACCAGCGCCCTCTGCCTTGTGGCATGTGTGCTGCGGTGCAGCAGGTGGACTGTCTGCCGCACCTAGTGTGTTTTTAGCGGATAAAAAGACAAAATGAGTCACAAACTGGCATCAATGTAATCAGACAGAAGGCGAGAGATGCAAATTAGGTAATTTAAAAAATAAAGTATCTTTTTATGATGATTGAAAGATCAAAACAATACACCACATAGGTCAGCTGGCGCTACAGTCAGTGTGTGCAGCGCTGGTGAGGCCAGGGCTGCAGCTGCCTCACCCAGCGCTGTTTTTTTTCCTGAAAACGGCTGTTCTCACCTTGTGACATCAACTCATGAGAAGCCACTCGTTTCGTGGGTTGGAAGGGGCTGGTGCTCATAGTGCAGGTTTTTAGATAATTATTCAATGCGTGATCTGATCAAAATACCACTTTGGAGTTATTTATAGTGAGGATTGAACATTATAATGCACTTAAAAGCTCAAAAAAGTTTGTTTTGCATAATATAAGCCCTTTAAAAACACCAAAAACACATTTTCATCAGTTTTTTAACAGTTATTGCTAGTTTGAGCAATTCTTTTGGACACAAGGCAAGCGTATCATTACAAATAAAGTTTTTTGGAGAATTTTAATCTCTTGAGACTAAGGCAGTGAATAAATGTTTAAGGGGTAAAAATGAAACACCAATATACACTCAGATCCTAGGATATCATGGTGTTGAGAAAATTGAATGTGCAATGTTGACTGCTAGCTTTGGTAACAACATTTACAATATAAACTAACATTTTCTAAATAAATTTGATTGAGCATTTCTCAGTTGGTGTATGTTTTCTCTCTCTCTCCCTCTCATGCCACTTAACTATTTGGGGGCACTGCAGGGCTGTGTGAACAGGGACATGCTGACATGGTCACTGACAAGACCAAGAACTGAACCTCCAACCTCATGCTCAAGCTGACAAATGACTTCGCCAAAAAACAAACAAATGGCTGCAACTATTCTATATATAGAGAATGAATGAAATCCATGAAGGCAACTCAGGAGATGTGCCTGGTGCATCATGGGATGCCTAAGATAAGCTTCAACTGTAGACACTAAATTGTTGAAAAACTCAATCCTGTCTAATTATTATGTTTAAATAAAGTTATATTTATTAGAAACCAAATAGAAACTGATATGGATGTGGGTTTGACGTTGCGTGTCAAATGTCTCGCTGAGGCTCAGGCGTGGCAGCATATGTTCATGAGTGAACATTGGCTGGTGCTGCCTGCCTGCCTCCGCCGCTCCACCTGTGTGCCAGTACAAAGGGCGTAACCACAGCCGTGCTCTCCCGAAGGGAAGTGGTTGGAAGTCGGAAGCTGCAAGAGTCGAGCCATAATTTTTTAATCCAATTACTGCAATATTTTTCTGTATTTCAAAGAAATCTGTGTAGTGTTGCTATGAGATAAAAATGGGAGACTTTAGAGGTTTTGAGAGAAAATGTATAATTATTTTTAGAACATGTGTGTGTTGGTGGTGGCAGGCTAAAATGTCAGGGTGTTTCTTGTCACAGACCGCCCATGTTTATATGGAGCTTGTTAAAGTGCAGCACTCACCCAATGCTCATTTAATTTAATCTTGAGGAAGCATATGTCCACGAACAGTAAACACAGTAATTCCTCACAATTATCTCCCTTTCCTCCCTGCTGTGCTTTGTTCCTTCCACTTGTTGATGGAGTGTGTGACTGCCTGCATGCAGATAAAAATACTGTGTAGACATTTGCAAGGTAAGCTCCTTAACAAGGACAGACAAAAAAATAACACTTTAATGTACTTCTAATTTTACGTTGCTAAAGCAGATTCTGTTTTGTTTCGATAAATGCTTTTCTTTTTTTTTATCAGTTAATTCTTGGTATATCTGCCCAATCATAGATTATAGATCCAGGAAGTCAACATTTAAGCTAAAAACCTAATTATTTTACAATGTATTTTATTGTTTCATAAATTATTTTTTAAACAAATAAAAATGAGAAGTATTTTTAAATGCTAAAACTCTTTAGGTCTACAGGGTTAATTTGTTTACAAAAAAAGGAGGCAACCATTTTCTTATAGCCATTAAAGTAAAAAAAAAAAAAATAGGCAAATTAATACTGTAAAATAAGGTGAATTAGTATATAAATATGCAAGAAGGGAAATAAATTACCAAATATTTTGTTGTTCACAATTTCACTAAAATCAAGTAAAAGTTATCAACTAAAAAACTGCAATTGACAGACAGAAACAATGAGACCATAAACATGGTTAAAAAGGAGAATGATAATAATAAAAATACTTGTTGCACAGTATATACTGACCTAAAATGAATTAATAAAATTATGAGAATATTTTTTTCTTTTTTTATAAAAGTCTTTCAAACATTTAGTGCCATAATATTGCAGTAAACAATCAGGGCAAACCTTCAAGAAGGAAGTAAACTTTATTGCACTTCAATATCAAAAACTGCTTGTCCAGATTTTGTTTGTGTTCATCTCAGCCAATATTAAACAACTTTTTTGTACGTTTAGCTTTTGATTTTTCTTTTTCCCTTGTGGTCAAACAAACAGACAAAAAATAAGTCATACGGTATAAGTTTTTTTAAGCTATATACATCAGTGAATTATTAAATGTAATAAAACTTGACTGCATTAAATGGCTTATATTATATTTATTTTACTTTTTTATATATGTTTTTGCTCTTCACTTGTTAAAATTATACTACTTTTTACTTTATTAACAAGAATCCCTTTCTTCTTATTAAGCAATAAATGTGTGTTTCCATGACATTCTGTTTTTTGCTAGAACTTCACATTTTACTTTGGGAAGAAATCCATCTTCCACATTGGACATGTTCATATGGGGATAAAACTGAAGGGAAATGCAGATCTGCGTTGATCAGAGCCGAGGAGACAGTTGATGCTCCATAGAAGCGCTGCTGACATTTACCTTGTCAGCCTTAAAATATGTAATAAGGTTATGGGGCTGTGTGGTTATCACGTGTTCGCCTTTGGATAGGTAATTTTTCTCCTGTCCTTTACGATGATGAATGACTTCATTCCTTTATGATGAGTGCGTTTCTTGTCTCCCCTCGACCTGTCTGATCTCTGAGCTTATTATTGTCTGTTCCTTTGGATTTCAGCTCCTTCTTTTTTATCAAACAGAAGATGGAGCGGCATCATGCGCGTCGTAATGAATGAGTGAACCGTGCGTATTTACGCGCGCACCCGTGCATGTGTGTGCAGGTCTAGACTTGGGAGTGAAATGAGTGAATGACCTTGTTGAAAGGAGACTTTTTTATGACTGTGCGTGCAGCGCGTGCCTGCGTGCGTTTGTTTACACGCGTCCTTTGCGCGCGTGTCTTCTGTGCGTGTGTCACCTAAACGGGGAGAGGGGGCAGAGGGGGGCGGGCACGCCCAAAAGATGGTGTTGAATCACGCCCGTCTGTTGCTTTTTCTGTGCATCGGTGCGCCCCGCGATTGGCGGACAACAGTGGAGGTAGCCAGCACTGGCGCGCCGTGGGCGGGTGGAACGCCTGTTTATAAACCTAGATCTCTTTTTCCGTGGGCGGGAACAGCAACAGTGGAGAGGGAAAGTGGGGCGCTTGACAGAAAGCAACGTGAAGGAGCCGAGGCTGTGGCGGCGGCTGAGGTTGACAGGGGCTCGCGGAGGGGGCGCGGCGGCAGCCCCTGTATGCGTCTTCCACCGCGCATGGACGACCACCTCAGCCTCCTGCAATCACCCCCGCCGAGCGTCACCAAAACCAGGGGCGACAACTTGGTGAACCACGGATACACCGAGACAGACACCGACGTGATGACGGTCGTGGCGTGTGACAACATGCTGGAGGAGTCGGCGGCTCTCCCGGGCCACCACTCTCTGGACAGATACGAACCGGATCACGAATGCTGCGAGAGGGTGGTCATCAACATCTCAGGATTACGGTTCGAGACGCAGCTCAAGACTCTGTCACAGTTCCCAGACACGCTGCTGGGCGACCCAAAGAAGAGGATGAGGTACTTTGACCCTCTCAGGAACGAATACTTCTTCGACAGGAACCGACCCAGCTTTGATGCCATTCTGTATTACTACCAGTCCGGCGGGCGCATCAGGAGACCCGTCAATGTGCCCATTGACATTTTCTCGGAGGAGATCCGCTTCTATGAGTTGGGTGAGGAGGCGATGGAGAAGTTCAGGGAGGACGAGGGCTTCATAAAGGAGGAGGAGCGGCCGCTGCCAGAGAATGAATTTCAGCGGCAGGTGTGGCTGCTGTTTGAATACCCGGAGAGCTCGGGTCCTGCCCGAGGAATCGCAATAGTGTCCGTTTTGGTCATTCTCATCTCCATTGTCATCTTCTGCTTAGAGACACTGCCGGAGTTCAGGGACGAGAACAGTGATGTGATCCCCATTGCGCCGGTGATAAATGGCACAGTCCCATATTTCATCAGCCCCTTCTCTGATCCCTTCTTTGTTGTGGAGACGTTGTGCATCATCTGGTTCTCCTTCGAGCTCCTGGTGCGCTTTTTTGCCTGTCCAAGCAAAGCCACGTTCTCCAAAAACATCATGAACATCATTGACATTGTGGCCATCGTTCCATATTTTATCACACTGGGCACAGAGTTGGCAGAGAGGCAAGGGAACGGACAGCAGGCCATGTCTCTGGCCATCCTGCGCGTAATTAGACTTGTTCGGGTGTTTCGCATCTTCAAACTTTCGCGTCACTCCAAGGGGCTTCAAATTCTGGGGCAGACTCTGAAGGCCAGCATGCGTGAGCTGGGCCTGCTCATCTTCTTCTTGTTCATCGGTGTCATTCTCTTTTCCAGCGCTGTTTACTTTGCCGAGGCGGACGACCCGTCCTCAGGTTTCAACAGCATTCCGGATGCGTTCTGGTGGGCTGTTGTTACCATGACCACCGTGGGATACGGGGACATGCACCCCGTGACGATCGGTGGCAAAATCGTCGGATCTCTGTGCGCAATCGCCGGCGTGCTGACCATCGCCCTGCCTGTCCCTGTAATCGTCTCCAATTTTAACTACTTCTACCACAGAGAGACGGACGGTGAGGAGCAGGCGCAGTACCTGCACGTGGGCAGCTGTCAACCTCTGGCAGACACAGAGGAGCTGAGGAAGACGCGCTCCTCTTCCTCGCTCAGCAAGAGCGAGTACATGGTGATAGAGGAGCACGGGATGAACAGCGCGTTCAAGCAGCAGCCGAACTTCCCCACCACGGCTCAAAACAACTCGCAGAACTGCGTAAACATAAGCAAAAAGATTTTCACAGACGTGTAGCGTTACAGTTCTGACCAACAGGTGAGGTACCAACACACAGCTGGATCTGGCGCTGCCCACCAGCGTGTGGAAGCACGGATGAGGGAGGAAATAGTGCTGCTTTGTGCTCTTTTTAAAGAATCCGGCTAGTTCACTTTAGTGATATAAATTCATCATACTATAAGGTTCCGTTTACGCGTGCGTAAAAAGAGAGAGATAAACACGAGTTCATCTCTGAGGGGCTGATCCTGTTGTGCGTTTCAAGTAGCAAGTGTATAATCACAACAGGTAGAACTAGAAGCTTTATTACTGTGAAGGGTGAGTAAAACTGTGTGTTCCTTGAAGGACACTCACACTGTATTTTCATGCGTAATGAGTCGTGATCCGTCATGCGTAGACTATGTATAATAACCAGTCATTTAAATATGTGTCTGTGTTCAAACACATGTAATGTCTGAAGAAAAAAAAAACGGTTCAAAGATATGTCAACCAGACCGTTCTGTGCTATTATGCGTCCTTGAAAAGAACTCCAAATACTCCCTCTATGTACCGCTATTACTCGGTGCGTAAACGGCGCTATGTAAACACCGGGTCCAGTCAAGTGTCAGCGTCTGTGCGCGGACCACGTGAGCGCAGATACACAAAGCTGCCTCCGTACGCACACAAACAGTGATCAAAGATGGAGAGTGTTTCTCTTTGGATGCCTCAAATAGAGCTCTCTGTGATGCAGTCACTATGGCGACGGTCGTTTCCTGGGTAACCCCAGTCACCGTTGCCATGGCACCCTTGTTTCCACAGTAACCTCCCAGATGGCTTGGAAACTATACAGACGATTCTCATGTGAATGGCGTGACTTCACTCTCCAATGAGGCGATTTTTTTTTTTTTTCATCATGGAG